>NW_016907967.1:0-16333 GCF_001483705.2 Eufriesea mexicana | reverse complement strand
ATGCGCGCCACGGGTTTTATAACCTTTTGATGATGATCTCCGTTTTATCCCGCGTCGTCGTTATTGTCGATTCCTATTTTATCGTTTGAGTCCGCGCTCGGCGGTTCCGAGGGCAAAGATGGTCGCGTTCGCGGGAACGGTGATCGTTGAAAGTTCGAGGCGGTTGTTAAGGTGCATCCTGTGACCTTTGAGCAAACTAGAAGGTACAGATGAGGAATTATTGTTATTACTGTTGCGTGTAATTTGTGTTTCGCGAATGAAGAGGTTTGGGGAGACTCGCGAGTGAGGTTAGGCTCGGATTGTAATGGCTTTAGGAGTACGAATGAATTACTTTTATCTTTTCGAAATAGAAGCGTCATCAAGTGTCTTAATAAACGTCATTTTCTATTTTTCTTTCTTTTCTTTTTTGAAATCTCAAGTTGATTTGATTATTTTACAGTATATAGTTTTTATAGTTATTTTTGTAGAGTCAAATTGGCAAATAGTGACGTCACGTAACATTTACAGTTTACAATATTCGTTACATGATTTTACATATTTAGAAATGCGTTTATAATAATACCTCTTCATTCGATCCATGAGTTTTTCTACTAAGTGACAAAACCCTATAATAAACTCTCCTTTTCCTAACCTCGAAATCCATTATCCGCAACGGGTATTTTACCAACACCACAATCAACTCTACCTAAAATGCATATCCAAAAGCAACTAAATCAAAAAATTAGCATAATGAAGCCAACGCTTTATCCATTATTAACCCCTGGCTTTACCATTTAGGTTCCAATGGTGCGTACCATGATCAACAACAACGTTGGACACTGAGGCGAAAAGGCGTCAACGAAAATTAACCACGAGCCTGACTCGTGATGTCTATATTGGGCCCTATCTACGAACCACGTCTCTCACCCGTGATAATATTGTTTGATCCGATCTTCTACGAGTCTCACACCATATTGCAGGCGAAGAGGTTAGTCCTTAAGTAAAAACTTACCTAACTCAGCGAACAACCCTAACGAAATTGAATTTCTCGTAGATCCTGAAAGCACAGTCGTGTAACATTTAATCGTTACCTTGGACTTTAAGAAGCTCCCCGATTTGTCGTAGCCAGGCGATCGATCACTCAGCGGCAACTCGTTGTTTCGCAAGCCGAGCCAGATGATCGCGGGTGTAATTACGCCGATCGGACAGCGTTCCTCGAGTTACTTTCACACCGCGAGGGCATTCAATCGGCGGCCCATCGCCGGTGTATCACGCATCGAACGACGCCGGGTATTCCGCTCACGTCTCTCATTGCACTGCGTATGAATGATAAATTCTTTGATCCTATAAACTATTAATTACAACGGCTCCGGGCCGTCTCGATAGTCGGAAGCCGCGATGTACGCGCTTCCTGCTTAGCCTGCGGTGTACGTGGCCGTTTTTCACTTAACACGAGGTGAACCACGTAGCGACGTTTTAAGTTCTCCTGTTTTTCGAAATCGTGTCAACGTGTTTCGCTTTGAGCGATCGTCATCATTGCATCTCCGTTCGGTGATTCGAAATAGCGGAATACGTCGTGTACTCGATAATTATGGTAATGATCTGATAATTATGAGAATGATATAAGTCATATATTTTATGCCTTTTAACACTAGTACTACCGATAGATAATGCGCACCCTTGATATATAGTACGCAGATGATTATAGCTTAAGTGGTGCAATGAAAATTAATTTGTATAATCATTCTTCTATCTCTATAGAAGTTAATATTTGTTGATGGAAGTACTTATTGGTATCTATTAGGCGGTAGCTGTATGTTATCGGTAATTGCAAAAACGAAAGACGCGAAACTCGTCGTTTTGACAGGTTTAGTAGGCCTGATGTTGGTACGTCCATTTTGAGAAATATATTCCAGAGTACATCGAGTGGCTCGACGTTTAACTATTTTTCATACGTTTCTAGATCGATGTACCACGAAACGAGAATCTTGTATGACAATTTCTATAAGACTAGCTCGTAAAAATATTATACGGAATCCCTCTCGTAATTTCATGCAGAACCAGTCAGTCCACTAATGAATTCATAACTTCTCGTCGAATAATTAACAATTTGTATAGATAGTGAATGATAATTCCGATATCACGGAGTTTAATTCCGACAGTTAAAAAAATAAAGCGAGTCATTATCAAAATAAACGATTTTTAATAGCGCGGTTTGCCTCGTAGATAACAATCGTGTCTCTCCGTATTTAGAGGTTATGTTGGAAACAACCATATACGAGTGACCATTTCAACAGAAGAGGCGTCTCTACGAGCAAATACAGCTGGCTTATGTCTTATTAAAGATGCCTGTTTTTACGATACTACAGCAGACTTACAGTCTGTCTCGAAATTTAACCCTCACGCTAAATTCTCCAGCCCCACCGATATTTTCTACACCGTTATTATTCCTTGTAAATTTTCCAATTAATTTCCCAATTAATTTCCTTATTAAAATACGAAAATTTCGATTGAATTATTAAAAATTTTTCAGGTGACAATGGAGAGGACACGCTCGATGTCGACGAGTACCCACACTTTCAGCTGACACTGTACCTCGACGATTCCTCCTATCCGTATCTTGGCGTTATAAAATAACTGAGACGTATAGGTATATCTCTCGAGTGGAACACGTCTACTAGTTAAAACATGTAGCGCAGCATTTTAATATATGTATTTTCCAGCGAACAGGAACCCGCTATCAACCATACTACGCGATGTATCCACCTACCGACATCCTCTGTCGTCGTGTCGGCATCTTTTTGAAGATTATCGCCCTCACGAAAGTCCATAAATGCTGGCAGTAAACGCTGCATGTACACACTCATACGTATATAAGTAAGTACGCACAGAGATGCTGGATCGACGAGATCCTGGATGTAGTAAAAGATCAAACTGTGACAAGCGATCTTTAATGACCGTGTTCGGTATAATTAGTGGAAGACACGTCAAGGGGTTGTCAAGTTGTAAAAACTGCTGCCATGCGTTTTATCTATTCACTTGCAAGTTTAATTAGGAATCCGAAGATTTAATAAGTTGGAAGGAATTCGGTCGTGCGAGTGTGGAACTAGGAGTTCGAGGTTGTTGATGATCCAATGAAAAGAGAATCTTCTATGAATGAAGACTTAACCCTCTGCACTCGAAGATTTTTTCGCTGCCAAGATAGAACAATTCGAAGCTTTTCTTATATTTTTCTAAGCTCGGTAATGGCATTTACACTATAGTAAAGATAGTATTTCTTACTTCTAATTTAATTATTATTCCTTATTTAAGCTTTCAAATATTACAATAAACGGTGAGTGAAAAGGATTAATATTCGGAGAGCAAATAATTAAACAGTACTTGCACATTGCACTATGGAAATTAAAATTTATTTTCAAAATTCTTCCAGGAATACATTCGACGCAGTTAACGTTAATAAAATAATGGATCAACGTAGAAGCGTACAAATTTAAATAATCTACGATATTTATCAACGAAAAAGAGTATCCGAGAAGGTAATAAAATAACCAAGAATTACTAAAAACCGCAAATCTCATATAATCTATCCCAATCCTTTGCAACTCGTGCATACAATTTCCCAACTACCACGCATCAGCATGCAACGTATGTACCAACCTTGGTAAAATAATTCTAGCAGAACCTGAAGTCTCTCGCAGCAACCTACACAGACTCTGACCGAAACACTAAGGAAGCTTCTAATTCGACGAGTCTCTATGACTCACTCCCAGAGACTTTTCCTTGATTATCAAAAAGCAACCCGCACCGTCAATCTCCGCTCATCTCGCGGAACGCAACGCGTCAGGGGTCATCGCTGATTGATCTCGCGGCCGGTCAAGGAAGCTCTATCCTCCCGTGCAAAACGGTGGAATCCGACTTTTCCAGCCAGGAGTGGCACGATCTTGGCCAGGAATCGCGCGGATTCTAACGAAAGAACCGCGAATTCCTGCCGGCAGATTGGCATCGAGCAGGAATCGAGCGGAGCCGGCGCTCGGTGAATGAGTTCACCTCGACTTCCTCGGCGTTTAGGCTGCAGGCGCTATAGGTGGTCCACGACCGACACGTAGTGTGCTATCTCGGCTGAACTGGTGCAAGTTCATTCACCCACGGTTCACACCTCACTGGACACAATGCCGGGGGTACCAACAGGCTTCCGAGTAAGCTGCTCTTCTGTCCTATCCATGAGATTAGTTCGCGTATCTTTCGCGAAGCTACCTCGAGATTTATTATCTTTTACATAGTAAATCGCTGATTTGATTGTTCGACCAATCTTCGAAATAAAAATTTCGCAATTGAATTGGAAATTTAGAGTCAAGTTGTAAAGATAAAAATTGAGTGGTAAACTTCCTATGAGCTTATTGTTAAACGAATTTTGAGAAGAAATTTAATAATATTAGATTATTTCGAAGTCTTCCATATTTATAGTGTCTGCTTTGGGTTAGTAGAGAATGATTGAATTTCAGTAGCTGTGTTGGACTGTCGATGATCCGTGTATTTGTAGATCGATTCTGTAATTAGCATATTGCTACGATATTGATGGCACATTGTGGTTTCCACAGTAGTAGTTGTACCTGATAATTTACTATTACATTTGTGCTATTTCTCGTTTACTTAACGACAGAGTACACGATATAACATATAGAATACTGTATAACGATAAATAAATCAGAACATATTTTAATTAAATCAAAGGATAATTAAAGAGAACGAGAGACTGTTTCGTGCATGTGACAATTACATTCAGATATGTGGTTCTCTTCGAACTCCATAATTTTTTTGCCATGCAAGTTTTACCGATGCACTTGCATGTTCTTTCTCTTCTTCTCGTACTAGCTAATGATCCTAACGCCACTGAATTATCGGCTTGTCCTTTGAAGAATCTTAATTGAAAAGGTAAATTGACCATGAGTTCGTGTTTTTTCAAAATTTCTCCGGCTTCTACGATTAACATACGAGGGAGCAATTAAGTTATTAATTGATTCTTAATTGCCGGTTACACGTTTACCACGGGTATTTTGATTAACAGTCTCGTTCAAGATACGCTGTCAAACATTTGCGCTAATTATTACTTTCTAAAGCTCAGCTTAATGTTCCGTTAATAAGTGTATTTTAGTATGTGCATAAATTAAATAAACCGACCAAGGGTCCGATGCCATTAGCAATTAAGGGTCGATGATGTTTTTATTATGCCTTATCGAACTCGTACAAAAATACATCAAATGGAAAAGTGGTGGAAGTATTAAATGGAGTAAAAGAATTACATCGACGCAAAAGTGAGTCAGCGGGTTAAATTCCCTATCTTACCTCGTGTCAAAATTTTCTCTTATCATTTCGCATAATTGTCGATAGAAAAATTCATTGCACCCTGCGGAAAGAAAAAATATTTTCTGCGTTCGGAAACCGATCAAAACACGTTCTGAATGGCAAACGCGTGACATTAAAAACTAACGAGTGACGAGACTATATAAATTTCCCCAAATTTTATTCTCGGTCACAGATATAGCAAACACCAGGCAACGAAATTACCAAGATCGATCGTTATAAGCGCGTTGACTCGTCATATCTAAAATTTCCGGAGCTCGCGCGTCCCCACTCCGGAAATTTCCAGCCGGGTCGATTCCGCTGCGTCTTACATAATCGTAAATTGGCCGGGGGAAACAACGAGGCGACCGGGTCGTTCGCTCGATTCCAGATTTACCTCGGTACAGATAAACAGGTGTAAAATTTTATCGCGCCCGTATATATACAGCCGGGTTTCTTGAGTTGGCCGCGTATTAAATTCAACGCGAGAACTTGTTACGGTGCAGTCAACTCGAAGGTGGGCATCATTAACGACACGCTTCGTAACTCTGTTTAAAGCGCCAATAGCCTGCGCGTCCGCGTCCTAATCCCCTCCGCCGTGGTCTCGGTCGCGCGGACCATGGAGAGGCCCCTCCGTGGTTGCACACGCACACGCGGCACAAGGTGCGAAAGGTTTCAGCATTTTCTAATGAATGATTATCGCGAATCGGTTCGAGACTAGCCGTTCGTAACCCCTGGTTATCGGTACGGAGTTATCGGCTAACAAGTTGTACCCCATAGGAACATAGTAATCCCCATTCCGGTGGTAGAGATAAGAGCACCTAGCCGCGCCACGGGTAACGCTATACTCGTAGCAAACGTTGCCCTATCTCACCCCTGCATAGCGTTGTACTCGAGCCGATCGCGGATCTGAACTAATTTCTTTTTGCGCTCGTTATTGCCCCCCTCTCCCCCTCCTTTTCCGTTGCTTGTTTCTCGTCCGGCCGAACGACTGTATCGAGATTGGATGTCTCGCGTTTCGAACAGGTTTATTTAGTTGCGCGGGCTTATGGGGATTGATTGGTAGCAATCAAAATTATGGGAAGGTGGAGGTGATATGCGCGTTAATAAAATTTTTGTAAAGCGATTTTATTGCTTCAGTTAAAGCGGAATTGACCGCCGCGATCGTGGTCGTTGTGTTTTCATGGGGTGCGAAGGTAAAGTGCTATAATTTTCTCGGTTTTCTTTCTGTGTTTTTATTGAAGAAGAGACTCGTTCTTGCGTCGTTAATTGTGCACCGATGATGAGGTGTTTTGACGTTTGCCGGTATCAATTGCATCGCGTATATTGGAGTATGAGAATAGCGAATCCACTTCCTTGAAAATATTTTATCATTTCTGATCAATTATTCGAATCCTAGTTGGCAAAAGTATAAGAAGCTTGGAATTGAATTTAATTCCAGTGCAAACTATGAAGCATTTTTCCCAATCAGACGCCATTTTGGTGCATCTAAATCGCCGCAAATTTGAGTGACATACATTTTTATGTCGGGAAAATTTTGTAAGCGTAATATAAATTCGCGGGGTTGAAAAATGTGCGAAGTGCGGGAGGAAAAATGATTCGAATCGCAGTATACCTCGTCTAACTTTGCTCATAGCTTTCGCTGTTGCTTGCTTCAGGTAGGCAGACATTCGTTCCCGTTTACGACGATACCACGTTGCAGGAAGGAAGTAAGAGAAGCGAACAGAACCGTGCCAAAGCGGAGAAACGTCTAGTACCGAACATTTTCCTAAATTGCGACCGGTGTTCACGTTCACAATTACTTCGTGCTCACGTTTGCAATTATTTAAACGTACACCAAACTAGCCTGGAATACCGCGCCAACAACTGACAATAACAGTAACGATAACGATAACTATCGCCTCTTTCTAACATGCAAAGTCAGAGTAGTAACTAACGTATAATTTCTGCTAGGATTATTGTAACTACCATGACGCTGCTTTTATAACTCAATTCTCATAGTGTCCTCTTCTTCGTAAAACAGCGGTCATCTTTCTCGCATTTTTCCTATCAGTCACGGAACACCGAAAGACCATGATACTGTACACTCGATGATAATGTATAATAGAAACACAGAAGCGTCGCGTGTCGTTTAATAAATATTATTTTTCGCGAATTTAATAGCAAAATATCAAGTGCGAGATAAAAATCCTCCGACGTTTAATCACGTTCTAAGTCATCGCTTTATTAAAATAATCGAACTAATTCGAGCTCTTAGGATTTATGAACGTCCACTCTCCGCAAGAGAGGTAACTATTTCTAAAGACGTAAAACTGATATTTGCAAGTAGTTTCATTAGTATTTTCAGACTACTCGGGCGTGGAAGAACTTGTAAGAATCACTTAAATATAGAGCGTGTGGATTATTGCGAGGAAGACGACTTGGTCGTAACTAGTAATTATAATTATCACAGATAATATTTAATTATCGCGCCCTCTGCCGCATTTTAATTAATCGAAGGAGAAAACACTCTTAACGACTGCTTCTCACGTATTTGCATTCTTCCAAGTGTCATTTCTCTCGCGTGATTCGGAGACAAAAAGAAGAAACGCCGTAAACAAGAAGCAGAGACGCATCTTGCTCTTTTAAGTTATTAACCCTTTTAACTCCATATTCTTCCCACGATTTTTTCGCTCTCGATGTGTTCGATACATATCGGTACGCATTCGATGCAAAGAAATATTCAAATCTTCCGTTTCAAGTCCAAATGTGAATTCATAATCGCGAAAGAGATAAGTGTCAAGATAGTGAACCGAGACAAATCTGATCCGTCACGATGAAATATTAATAAACAAGTAAATAAGCAGTCGAACATGTACTTTGACCATTCGAGCGAAAAATGATAGATAACAGGAGAAATCAGTGAAATCTATTACATAAATGACCCAGTTATCCGGACTACTTTGTTTCCTTACATGTTCCAATAAGATACAATAAAGTTTTATAAATCTTTGGAACCAGGTCTCAACTATAAGAGATCCGTGTTACCTCATACTATTCCTATATAAAAATGAAACTAGTATTTAATGGCTTCTCCGAGTCCAGTCATGGAGTCTTCCAGTTACTCGACACTGGTTCTATCGATTTGCAATATGTACTTAAATGTACACATAAATAATGAAACATTGAAACAACCGAATGATTAAAAATAAATAAATACGTAAAGTTACGTTTCCACGTCAACAATAAACAATATTGAAAAATCCAAATACTGCGAACTCGCGTTCCTAACCTCAAATGTCAGCACGACTGACCGAGATGGCGCTGCAGTAGAATCCACGTATACATCAGGGCCTAACAAGAATTTGTAATCTAGACGATTCTTCGTGACTCTGAAGCGACTAATTTCGTCAAAAAATTTCTCCGGTAGTTAGAGATACAGAAAAATCTAAGCTTCTAACCTGTAACAATTAAAAACTTTGTGCCCCTCAATTCGAGAAATCCCAGCGCCCTGCGATCGGGATGATGGCGACTCCGTCGAGTCGCACGGTGTGTGAGGACGAAAAAATTCGCGCAAACAGCCGGTATGCCTGGCAATCTAGCAAGCTATGGTGTGCAAAGCGACCGACATTGAACGCGAGAGAGTCGCTCGTGGCCTCTCAAACAAATTAACGCGAGCGCAAACACTGACGCAAGCGAGAAGACGCTCGTTCCCGGCTGACCGCCATTCACGGGGCGAGTGATGACAGAAGGATGGACGGGTCCATTGAGCCTATACCGGGAAACCACTCTCAAACATTTGGTTTGACACTCCTGTGACGTTTTTCGCGACCGTGCATAATGGCTGTTCGCTCATTAGGGAGACAGGTTAAAACCTCGATCGTTGCCACCGTTCGTGAACCATCGTCGGCCATGCTGCTGATAAAACCATGCTGCGGTGGGTAGGCAGCCGTGAAAAGCGTTTCTTTCGTTGCGTTCCTCGTGGTCAGCACGTTTGCTCGCCTTTGTGACCACTGGACAATCACCGGTACACCCGGTAGTCGATCAAAGACGCATTCTCTCGAACCCGGCCTCTTATCGAGCCTCGTTTGCGAGAGGCGTTCCAACATTGCCCACTTTGCGCGGGAAAAATTCTGTTAACGTAATTCGTGGTTGCAGCGTGGAATGTAAAGCGTGTTTGTTAGCTTCTTGTTAAGGGATTCTTTCCCGCCGCACTTTTTCCCCCTTGCTTTATTTGTTTGACAAGGCTAGCAGTGCGTTCAGAGTGTTGGAAAAATAGGTAGTTCTGGGTTGATTGCGTTCGATGGAACGTTGTAATTTCGCTTCGTTACGTATGTCTAAATTAAGGATGTTCTTTTCGAGAAGGAAAATCGAATTGCTGTACTTGGCAGTAACGTTTGCTGGCACGCATGCAGGTGGTGGTAGTTTTTGTGCGAAGAGGAAAGGTACGATATCATTAAACATATCGTGATACGAAGTGATATATGAATAAATAGGCATGGAAGTGACTTCCTTTGCGATTTTCTAACAACGCCGCGATAAAATAACCACGAACCCTCGTGGATTTAATGCAAGAAAGTACTATAAAACTACCGCAAATTTGAAAGAAACGTGGCCTATGTTTAGACGGGAGAAGATGATACGGTGTCTTCGAATGAAAGAAAAACAAAGGAATTTTGCAATCTGCGATCTCTCTGAAAAAATACCGGAAGAATGCCGGACAGATGTCTAATCTCTTCAGTGTTCCCACGTGTCTAAGAAAACGAAGAACAATATCAGTGGAGCTTAACTGTAACATATTTTGATCGAACTTTATGGCAGGTTGCAAACGTACAAAGGAGTTCCCACCATTTTTCATCTCGTTCGCTCCACCCAAATATGTCCATCAATATTTGATTTCCTTACAGCACAATGCACATTGTTCTGCGTACCTAAGGAGTAACCTTCCTTTCTAAACTGGCTGTAAATTCTTTATCCGCTTCGTGGCCTCATTGGCGGAATCGTACGAAAGAATAGTCGTAAAACGGAATGCAAAGGTACTTAGATAAGGCAGGTGCTAGATCAACGTTTAACACTTACGTCATAGTCGTTCCGAGGAAGTGTGGAAAGAGCGTGGATAAGGCAACGTTTCGTGTCAAAAATATACATTCATACTCTGCTTTAAATCATCTCCCACCAAATAAACTAATAAAACAACGATCGGTTTATTTCGACATCCACGGATAGCCGCGATACCTCCGATATCCCTAGCAGCGTCTAGGGTTCCCTAGATATGGCGCGGAACTTACGACACTTCGCAGATATCTCCTAGGGACTTTAAGTTATTCGAATATTTTCGAAGTTTATTATCTTTGCTATTCACGAAATTTATTTACCTTTCCCTTCGCATACTTTCAGTCGAAGTTCGATATTTGTCACTTCTCCGGCTTATATTTTATGCAAGTCCCAAACGCCAGTCCCAGCCTTCGAGATTACTCATATCGATATTAAACGTTCTCAAACTCGAGAGCACATCGTGCCCGCGCGTTTACCTTGTCCATTGTTTCTACTCCGGGATTTTACATTACGATATGCAGCGTAATATCGCATATTATGTTTATGCAACGACCTGCACCGCGTATTTAGACGGATTTAACATGTTTCGACCTCTACCTTTAATCGACCGAAGTGAACGTTGCTGGTACGAAAAAAGTTCATTGCTTTCTCTTTACCTCATACCGTACAAATCTTCCACACGTACGTGTATCTAGCGATCAACACAGTTGAATCATGGTGAACGGCCGATCGAGCATCTTCATCCGATATCGAAGCTTATCGTCTATACTTCGTCTGTACTTCTTCATGATGCTACACGGTGTATCAACGGATACACCACGATCATATGGCCATATGGTGGTTCTACATTCCAAAGGATTAATTACGTTACAACGTAATTTAACCTCTTCGATATATACGAGAATTGTCGGTACTAAATTTGTGACGTCGTCATTATCAATTTGAACATTATTACGCGAGACATTTAATTGGAAAAGCGTGAAATCGCCGTGAAATATTAAACAGCGGTAAAAGGAAGTTATTATTGTATAAATAAAATCCAACTAAACTTCGGACTCCATAACCATATTAACCCCTTCTCGTACTTTAACGGGTCTCACTCGTGATGAAGATTTTGGTCCAAACATGAATATCACGAGCCAGACTTGCGAATAATTCAATTTTTGTTTATAATATGTTATTTATTTTTAGACATAGTATTATTACATGTGGTAATGGTTAACACAGATTTTGAATATACATGTGTTGATATAATAAATTCAGGATTCAGGTTATCGTGATAAATGAGTATGCGTGTAATAATTGAGGTGTTATATGAATCGTGTATGTTCATGCAATGTATGAAAGTACAAAGAACAAACCAGAAAGATTGGGCATAGGTCAGTTGTAATTGAGTTGCAATAGTGAAAATAGGTGTGAGCATGTGATTACGAAAAATTAATTAGATTTATACTTAATATTCGTGTTCGATCATCTTTTGTAATTAAATGAAGAATTATTCTTATTTTTATTGATATTTCATCCACCACTAACAAAAGGCATTTGAAGACTTGAAACTGTCACCTATTATAAAATATAATATATTTATAGTATTTATAAAAGGAAAAAGGATTAGAGCTTACTTCCATAACAACAGTATCGCGTAAAACTGACTGTGTCACACATTTCGGCTCGTGTTGCGACTGTTTTCGAGCATCAGCCTTGGTCTGTTTACCGTGCGTTGACGCCTACCGTTTGGGCCCGGACTTCGTCGAGCTAAATGGCACAGGAAGGAGTTAATCCCATGCGTTCCGAAAATTTTTCTTAACCAATCGATCATGTATTCCGACACTCTTCTACGCGAAGAAACTCTCTTGGAAACAAAGAAAGCAAAATTTTTGTTCCAAAAAGGAGAAACGATTTATGCAGTAGCCTTGTTCATCGAATAACAAATTGCACGTTATTAATGTCCCCGTAGTGGTGCCCGGTGGAATGCAAAGAGTTAAAATATCGCATGCTCGATATTCCAAAGATAACCCCCGAATTATTCAATAATTATAACCACATGTCATCCGATCCAAAAATATCGGATACGTTATTTAAATATATTAACAACCACCTGCTTGTCGAGGCCGGGAGTTTCGCTAAACCTTCCATAGAAACCTGTCGATCATGACTGTTTCATTATACCTTTCGGAAGCTCCCGATTTCAAAATTACATATGGTTCGCTATCTCGAAACAAGGTTCGGATCAGAGAGAATGACTTTTTATTAAGTCCGCGTTAAAAGCTAGAATTTATTCGCTGATGATACCAGGTGGACGTGGACCAACGAGGTGCAATATATCGAAATAAATTCATCAGGTGCAGTCACCTCGGCATCCTTGTTCCATCCGCGCAGCATCCTGAAGGGAACACGCGCGAAGAAGAAGGCACACGTTCACCCGCTCGATTTTGCGCGAACATCTTCGTATCGTGCTCATGGTCGACACCTTTCTCCCTCGTTCTATGCACCTAACGTTATTGCCAGTCGATTATCCTGTGAGAACCGATGCGTGATTAATTACCGCGGAGCCATTGATATTTAATGAACCGGTCGTGCACGATATATTGAAACGTAACGCCATATTCCCGACGCAGCCATGCCGATACATTACTAATTGTTCCCCATGTAATGGATTTTCCCCGTTAAACGTGCGATTAGACACAGGTGCTCGGACGGTGTTGAATCTACGCGGGTTTTATGGTCAGTTTCATTGCGCCCGAGTGTTTGCAACGCAATCTGCAAAGGTTAAGGCGCTGTGACCGTTGTTGGGTCGTGCCTGACCAAGACTCCGCCATATTGCAACGGTTTCGAACGTTTGATCAGCGATTTTAAGCGTGGAGATATGTATCTCGTTGCTTTAGTTTCGCACGCGGATCCAACCGTTTCTCCTCGGATTATCGTCATTAGCCTAGAAAGCAGAGAAAGTCCGGGGACCGATAAAAGCTGGCGACTTCGATAAACATCGAGGGCTGGGTAATCAGCTTTGACGTTCCTCTGTACCAGAGTTCATGAAGTTACGTAGGTAGATAGGCGAGTAATATACCTGCCGGCCGAACTTTCGACGGATGAAATATGCACGTTGGATTTAGACCTGAAAAATACGATCGTGCTTAAGATAAGATGCAAGTGTCGGAAATTTGTTACACTAAATAACGGAAATCTGCATTGAAGCATAAATTAAATCAGGTCTAATATCTGATAAACAGATGACACTGTTCAACGCGAATGCGTGTTCTTGAATAATTATAAGTGGTCATCAAAATTTTAAAATAAATCGCTGAGCATGCTTTCTACGCATATTCTTGCATTTTTACAAAACGTTCTTCATCTGGCACGAATTTTCTCTGTAGTTTTATTTGAAAAAGTAGCCATGGAACGAAATTGTCAAAACAGTTTTCATTTCGATTAAATGGGGAAAACATTTGTCGGAATCGTGTTATACTGAATTTTACCGTGCTGTTCTAGCCTCAACAGTGCCGTAGCTATGCAAAATCCGAGTATTAAGTGTAATGGAGCTAACAAATAACAGTCTACGAACAGACAAAATACATTTTTGTTATAAAATTTCGGAAAATTGTCAACGTTCAAAAGGAACATTGAAAATTTACAAGAGATAGGATATATCTCGAACATGGTGCGTTACTTTTAGCTTGGTATCGTTCCTCAAATATTGTTCTTTGGGAAACAGTACCAGGTCTCACCATGTGAAGGTGGCTACGCATCGAGACCCGGACATGCGCCCTAATGGCGCAACCTACTGGTGCCATCCGTATCAAAGATACCCTAACCTAACTTGGAGCGAATTAAATTAAACCCTGCTGACTCTACTGACGCTTTACAAAATATCGCGTCTTACAAAACGCACTCCGATTTGGTATACTAAAGCTCTACAATCGCAATAATTTAAGTTCCCATAAAAGTAGGGAATGAAATATGAAAGACGCGAGCAGGTGAAAAATCGCGGCGCGCCAGAACAACCTAATGGATATCACGGATTAAAGCAAAAGTTAAAAAGTTAAAATCTCGAAACTTGTGTTTATTAAGTTCTCTGAGTTCAAAATTGTCAACGTACAATAGCTTTCGGAATATTCGACAAAAATGATCACTGTGTTCTGCAATTTAGCTTAGTTTTGGATTAGAGTTGGTCATTTAATGATCGTCTCCGCTTTGTCCACCAAATGTTACATTGTACTACTTTCAAAACGATTTAGATACTTGTGAACTACGTAATACTTCCTGTTATTACACCATAATAATAATATAATTTGTTATTATTAAATAGTTGAATAGTTAAATAGTTAAATAGTTGAACTCGATCGCTATAATTTTTTCCAGCGGAAATCTCATCGGATTATCGCATAATCCGTTTCCATTGGTAACCATTGCTCATATTCCCATATACTTTCCCGTAAATCTTCGGTTTTACATTTCTCGGGTTAGTTATAATTTTGCATTTGAGACTCGTATGGTGGTCAACGGGTAATCACGACCATTGAAGGAGCGTTGCCAGAAGACACGAAGATTCGTTGCCATTTTGCGTAATCACATGCACGATGAATTCTTATTGAAGCCTCATCAGTCGTTGCTTCACCGCGAAGCGTTTAGGCCGGTAAAATTAAGGAAAAGACGAAGCCAGCGAGTTCCTGGATCTGTCGAACTAGAATTCGAAAGTGACTAGTTGCACAATCGACGTATGCAACTTGTATACGTGCACTTAATTTGCACGTCGCCGATCACTTATGTAAGGGAGCATGTGTATGCATACTTGTACCTCAGTGGTTCGAAAGTTGATATATTCGACAAGTAAAATCGAAGGGAAAAAAGCGGTAATAGAACGACGAGGAAGTAGATAAATGAAGCGAATTGTTGACACTTAGTTATTAACTATAACTCATTTATATAACTCTAAAAATAAATAACTATCTCTCATAATAAATTGAAATTAGAAATTTGTATCCTTATTTTTATCAAATTTTTATTTTATGTTGTCCATATTCTACATTAAAATATGATAATTATTCATTTCTCGCATATCTTTATTATTTCTACGATTTTGGTATAGAATATTATATCTAGATAATATAAAAGAATAATTTTCTAAAATATTCGAACTGTCGTGTAATTATAGTACCTGCTTTATCTTTTATTTCGATTTCCTGCTATACGTTTATTTCGTTTCGAAGACAGTGCAAATAAAGATAAGTAGCTACATTGGTAGTACCTAAAATCGATGTGAAAATACGCGTAGGTGGTGAATATGGTTTGGCTCATCAGCATGCTGAAACCGATGGAACACGTGGCATTAAAGATTGGCAAATCCGTTTGATACGCTCGTTTGATCGTGGGAATGATTTAGTCCTGTTTATTTTACATTTTGCGTATCAATCGTGCCGTGACGAGCCAGTTGTTCAATTAACGATCTATTTGGCTATACATTGTTAACGATAAACCGGCGATATGATCGTACGTGGGAAAGCGAGCTGAAGGTATTCGTAGAACACATTAATTTACATGTCAATTGCGAAACAAGCGTGTTTCAATGTAAAACAGTGTAACATCCTCATGGGTACGTGTTAACGTTTGCGATAAAGAAATAGGTGCGTGAAATTATAGGAAATTTTAATTTTATGGTTTACCGATATGTCCGAGCCATTAAAATTCATTACAAGTTGTGCCAATTCGAATATATAGATATATCGACATTTTACCTGACATTACCTTTTCCTTCGCTAAAATTGTAAATCATAAAGATAGAATCGCCCATAAAAGTGTCTAGATATAAAAAAGCTCCTTATCTAACAACAATTTCCTCCACAGTAGCATATTCTGTAGGTCTTTCTGAAAAAACCATACGAAAAAAATATTGGAACGAGGTTCAATATTGACAAAACGGTAAAATATAGAGTTTTAGTTTGGGAAACATTTATATATTATCAAAATTATTATTAATAACAGA
>NW_016907966.1:1319589-1335660 GCF_001483705.2 Eufriesea mexicana | reverse complement strand
TTATTTATGTATATAACTACATATAACATACCTTTATGGTTTAACTACTCTTATCTTCTGTCTCTGCCAGGGTTTATTTTACGTTGATATATCAAAAGCTGTTAACTAACATGTCATATCATACCTCTTTCTTAGTCAAATTAAGGCGAGGCAAGTCGATTATTAGTATCTGTGAGAAAAAGAAAAATTCCTTGGATTTATTTCAAATATTAATAATAATTAACACAAAAATACTTTTTATATCTGATAATAAAATAACGCATATTTTAGAAGTTATCGAGAATCTTTTATATTTTTAATATATTTTTTTGAAGAATATTTCATAATTTAGAATAAACTTACACCATTTGGAATGATTTTTAGATAGGCAATGTTAATGTTAATCATAAAGGGTGTCTCAAAATTCACGCAAGCAGTAATTTTAATAGAAAACAAACAAATCTTCATTATTATTTAAATATTGCTTAAAAATGAAGATACGTTGTTCTTTCGTATAACGCTCCAATTTTAATAACCATAAACTGTCAGCTGTCACGCTATTTTTGATTTTTCGTTGACAATATTTTACTTCACAACTGGCGCAAAATTCAAATCTTGCGTGAATTTTGGGACACTCTTTATAATTACCATGCTTTATTTTATATGAAGTTTTCTAGATACCTATCTAAAAATCGCCAATTTTCCCGAATTATAACAAGAAGATAAAGAAGAGCATGGGTGTGCCACGGTGATCGTATCAAGTTTTGTATAGTTACTGTATTGGTAATTCCATTGGTAGATAGAAAAATATTTTTGACAGTATTTTAACAGCCTTTCGTTTTATAGGTAGACAAAATTTCATAGGATGAAACACTGACACACATGGGAATGACAATGATAAAAATTCTGAATGACGAACTTCTTACGACCAAGCACATTACGTGTCGTGGTTGCTCGAATTTCTAGTATGCTCTGCTTGGAGGTATTCAGTCTTAGACCAACTTAATAAGTGGTTCACCTCGAATCTTATTTGAAACAATAGTGAAGTAAAAGTGAGATGAAATGTTACTATAAACTGGTGTGAATGAATTATAAATTCACACGAGACATATCATACTTTAAGATATATTAATGATTTATAGCAGGAAATGATTATGTATGTTTTCCAAATTTGTTGTAAATTGTTCTATAACACATTTCTGAGATAATACTGTGCATAAAATTCGGATATTTTGCTTCATTGTTAAACGCTTAATATTTATTATATAATCATTATTAATCTTTCCTTAATACTCATTAATCAATATTACATAATATTATTAACATATCTATATTACATTAAATAATTGATGTTAATAATAGTATAATAATGTTATAAAGGATAAACTATAGTAATATTGATAAAAAGATAATTAGATAGACAGATAAGACGCCATGATAACTTCTCGCCACGCATATAAACGTTTTCCTTTCTTTGAGTTCTCTGGATTTACAGTATGTGCAAAGGCCTCAGATTATGCGTGTTATCGTTCTTGTAACGACAATTAAACATGTTTTTAGAAAACGTTTGAATATATTGCTACATGGAAACGAATCTTTAGACAGAGCCCTCGTGTTTTATGGATTTTCCATTTTCACAAATCCTTTTCCTTTTTCTTTTGTACTAAATTGTTGACAACTAGGTATTACGTAATTAGAATTATAAACAAATGCACAGTAGAACCTTGTAATGTTAGTAACAAAATCTCATTTCTTCCTATGGTTTATTTTTTTTGTTAAACAGTGTTTTAATGGGTATTTTATGTGATGAGTATAACTGGATAAGTTTGAAAAAATTATTATTGCAATTCTACTATGCTATTTACTACAGTTAAATACATAAAGCTCATAAATTATTACCAGGAGATGGGCAAAATTACATTTTACGTTAATTATATTGCTTCTTGAACATATTTTGGTTAAACACTTCTTCCTTTTTCTTGGAAAATATAATTTTCTTTAATATCCTACGCCTATGTAAGTGAATGGTCACTTCATCCACGTAAAGAATGAGTCAGCTTATAGATAAATGGCCACTAATTTTCTATTCCTTAGAATGCGTAAAATCACGCTGGGAATGGGTTTTCTAATCTGGATAACACCAAAATAAATGCCTATTTTTATTATTTTCCTTCCTTACCTATAATCATATGAAGAAAAGTTTAAGGTAGAAAATATTTATCACGAAGAGGCAAATAGTAGCACAACAAAAATTTTCTTTTCGAAATAATGGTTAAAATGAGATAATAAGAATTTAAAATTAAAATCGAGATTCATAAAGTAATACAAATTTTATTATGCTGTTTTCAATAATAAATGGTAACAAATACTTTATTCAAAGATTAAGTTTATGATTTTCGTGATTTCATGATCAATGTTTTTCCAAGACGAAATAATATTTTTGTTACTACTACATTATAGTTGACAAAAGACAAATCCATCCATATGTATCATGTGTATATCCTCGACTAACCTTGAAATTTTTTCATTTTTAACCTTAAATAGCAAATTTCAGTTACAATATCTACATTTTTTTATGAAAAATATCTTCGTCCATACTTATTTTCTTATCATTATCAAAATTAGTAAACGCAGGATCATTTTATCACACTTCATCATTTAAATTCAGATTACATAAATGAAATTATAAATTATCATTTATCATCATCATAAGAGAAACATGACTCTTTTCTCTCCCAGTCTAACCTACAAAACTCATACTGTTTCCAAATCTTCTCTCAGTAACAAATCTCTACTCATAATCATATTTTAATGAAACATTTACCTAACCTCTTTTTCCACTATTATTCATTTTTCATAATATACTTTACTCCGAGAATTTTTTCGTTATTTTCCTTTATTTTGTCTTTTCTGCATTCATTTAGATTATCCTCACCTGTTACTTGTAATTCTTCTTATTTCCCTAATCATCCATGTCGTATTTTTCCTCTGTGAGCAATAAGAATAATGATACGAGGCAATGATCGGCAGGTCGTCGGCATAGTTTATGAAACGAGATTTCCGATCGGCATCCATTGTTAAGAATTTAAGTTTGAAAACGATCGCGTACATAAATCGTGTACACACCACGGAACTGTGCTTTCCCAAGTTCCGGTGGTTCCGCGAATCCTGCCTGTGCCAATTCCGACAGTTGATGCAATCGATGAACTAGAATTAAACCAGGAAGAAATATAATGCTCTAGTATTTCATTGCCTGACGGTAAAATTTGCTTACCGAGGCGAAATTTCAATTTCGCTGTTACTTCTCACGAAAATTCTTTTAACCTTTGCTTTATTACGACGTTAGCTCCATCTGTGTCGATTTTCGTCTTCGTAAAGTTTCCTCGTATTATATTATTTGTTCGACAAAGATTCGTGGTATATTCCGTTAAGAACAAGATAATAATGGATATTCAGAATAATATACACGAATTTTTTAGTATGGTTATATTTTCTTTCGAAGTGTTATACGTAGTATACACTATGAGAAACGCTATAAACGTTGCCTGATATTAGGCAACCAAATTGGCGTATCTGTATTCAGTTTCACGCAACTGTTATAATGAGCAGTGATGTAATCTACAAATAGGAAATTGAATTTTTATATTTTAGATTAAATTTTCATTAAGCTATTCTTTCACGAAATAAAATTACTGATTTTTATGAAACAAAATTAATTGCTAAAATGTCGATAGTACAAATTAATCCAAACATGCCATAATTTTATTTTTACAGCAAGGTTGAATATTACTTGAATTGAAAGCTATTTTAATAAAATATTGAATAGATTTCTTCAATCAAATTTCATTAGAATAATTTTGTAATGCCATTTTCACAATTAGATTTGACAGTATGAAGTTTTTTAATAATAAGATAGCAGATACCAGATACTTTCATATGTGTATATATATTTATATATATATATATATATATAATTATAATATATTTTATATATATATAATAATTTTTGTATTATATGAAATAATTTTTACTTATTGAAAATTTCTTAATATGGTTACAATTGGACACATCGAAAATTAGAAATAACTAATTTATTATTTCATTCTTACTTTCAGATAAGAAACGCCACTGCAATCTTTATTATGAATCTCTCGGTGTCAGATTTATTGTTCTGTTGCTTCAATCTTCCACTTGCTACATCAACCTTCTGGCATAGTTCTTGGCATCATGGAGCACTTCTATGTCGGCTGTTTCCTTTATTAAGATATGGCTTGGTAGCAGTCAGCCTTTTCACGATACTGGCGATTACAATTAACCGTTATGTTATGATAGGACATCCCAGACTTTATCCTAGGTAAGTAACCTAAATATTTCACATTAAACTACTTTAGAGTAAAATGAATTGTAAAAATAAAAAATAATATGATTTTTATTTGCAAATTTACTATTTAAAAAAAGTTATATACGTTTGGGAACCGATAGATACGATCTAAAGAAACGTTTGTACAGGTTCATATAAAATTTAATTCTCATCAAACTTTATAACGATATTTTTTATTTTCAGGCTATACAAATCAAAATACTTAATACCAATGATTTTGAGTACGTGGATCATCGCTTTTGGTGTTCTCATTGTTACGTGGTTTGGAAATTGGGGTCGTTTTGGACTAGATGTTGCGATTGGTTCTTGTTCGATCCTTCCAGACGTACATAATAGAAGTCCAAAGGAATTCCTTTTTGTCGTAGCCTTTTTAATACCTTGCATCGCAATCGTTGTTTGCTATGCAAGAATTTTTTATATCGTTCGGAGAACAACCTCTAAAAGTAGAAAACGCAACGCAAATGCTACTACTGACGCTATTGAAGCCATTCATGATGTAAGTGTACACAGTAGAAGAAGAAAAATAAACAAGTCTATATTCTCCAACTCAAGTCCAATAAAGCTTTTCTTCGCGCTTTCTTTTTACACTTGTCTCTTGCTATTCTCTTGCTATCTACACCAGTTGCTTTCATTTTACTCCTCCTCTCTTACACTTTTATACTACGACTGCAGTTTCTTTTCACAAGCACTTCTTATCGGCCAATCACTTGTGTTCTTTCACGCGTCCAATCACATCTCTTTTTAACCAGCCCACACATTTCTTGAATAAAGGCGCGTATTTCAAATTACTGTGAACATAAAATTTTGAATAAAAATAAAACTAGAAGAAAAATTAAAAAAAGAAAGTTTTTATCACTTTAAAATGTAAGATGAATCCATCTGGGCATCGTTTATGATCAAGCAAAGTGGCATAATAATAACCTGTACTTTATTCCAGAGACGATCTATATCACCCAACAATCAAGAAGAAGAATTATCAGTCTTGGGCTCCAGCTGTGCACCAAGTGTTTTATGTGCAAACTTTTCCTCGAGACGCACCATAACCCCACCAAATTATTTCAAGTGCTCATGTACGCCGTCAAGATCGGCGATCGACGAATCACTATCGGAGCAATCTTCGTCGGAACAAAGCTCAGCAAAGGAAGAAGAAGAGGATGAAGAATATGATGAAGATAAAGAAAAAATGCAACGGATAAAGACAAAAAATTGGAAGAAGTACGACAAAAAACATATTAACCAATCCGATCACGAAATATCGATTCAAAGAATCGTCGAAATCTGCGATAAAGAGAGGCCCAGTTTAGAAATAAAAATAGACGATATACCGTATGTGGATGATCTAGATACGGCGGAAACCGTTTTCTCAAACGACCGGATTAAGATCAAAGAATCGACCGACAAAGCTTCCGCGAATGCTCGAAATAAGCTGGAGAGAATGGCCAGCCGAGCTTCGTTCATCATCGAGTCGGCTCTCTGGGTACAAAGATTAAACTCGAAGACGTCAACGGGTAGCGATCGATTGGATAGTTCGAGATCAAACACGCCTGATCGATCAACGAAAAGAAAGCCCACTGTAGTTCGTAGAGAATCGAAGATTAAGCACGTTAGAAAGTGTAGGAATCAGGATAGCCCACCAAGGATGAGTAATAAGGATAAAAAGCTACTGAAAATGATTCTGGTGATATTTTCATCGTTTCTTATTTGTTACTTACCAATCACAGTTACAAAGACTTTCAAGGATGCCATTGATTGGAGGGGCCTGAATATCGCGGGATACATCTTAATTTATTTAACTACTTGTATAAACCCTGTGGTATATGTGGTGATGAGTTCAGAGTACAGAAGTGCTTATAAGAACTTGTTGCTTTGTAGAAACGATTCTGGAGTGAACAATACAGTAAGAAAACTACCGGAATGAAGACTTTTTAATTCTCTGCTTGAAATATTAGGTTTCGTAGGATTAAAGTTAAAGGAAAGTTAAAGTGAACAAAAATAAAGCGACTTCTAGATACTTTATAATTTTGTATATTTATATAAATGTCATATAAGTATTGATTATATTAATTGACAATTAAAGAAAAGTTTTAATCATTAATTTCTAAAACAATATAGTAAAATATTATTCGAGATAAATACTTGATAAAAGGATATTATTTGTTGTTTAATTAGAACAATTATTTAAGTTCAAAAAGAAATTATTTTTGTCTATATGAATTTGAAATTTTATACTTTTTAGTATTATAAAATTAGGTATGCTCAACGACTACGTTTTATTAATGAATATGCTATCAAAACCTAATATAAGTTTGATATTAACATTTAGTATACTAAAATTTATAGTTTAACATTTTCAGTAAAACAATGAAACTCATGAAATATTCGCTACTGTATATATTTACTGTAGCGTGTATTATTATTAATATGTACTTAATTTTTGACTTTCTAATCCCGTCATTTATTAAATGCGTGTTATTCTACAGAAAATGATAAAATAGTATAGTGATAGTATAGTAGATAGGTCAGTATATGTATTGAATCTATTTAGATATATAGTTATTACCGAAATGATGCATCGATGTATCGCCATATGACTTCATAATTTTTTATAAAGGGAATTTAGCATATAAAATTAAGTCATATTATTATATAATAATTCTGTAAATACTTTAAATTTTATTTCCGTAGTAAATATTGCTTATATGTTAAATGTAAATGGTAAAAGAAACTTAAGATAATTAAGAAAGTTAAATACATTAAGCTTCTTTATCGTTATAATATTATGTTACCTTTTTAAATATTTACAAAAGTAATACGTATAAAGTATCCTTCCAATATTATAAAACAATAAAATGTATACACATATAAATGAATAAAACACCAAAGATCCTGGACTGCATTATATTATTTTGTATCACTATACTGTGAGATAATGTGGTAATGTCTAATGTATCAGTTTTCTTCTTTTTTATTTTTCCGGATTTATATTTCAACAATATGAATAATTTCCGTAACTAAGTTTAAAATTTTAATTAATTTGAACCCTTTATATTATTTACTCATATTTAATAAATGAAAAGTAGTACTAAAATAATATATTTCGTTAGAAAATATTATTTATTCTTACGATTTAATTTACATTTTAATTATAGTTTAAAATATTATAACATTTAACGATAAATAATAAGAAACAATTGAACAGCGCACAATATACATATATCAAATACAGTATTTGCAAACTGGTAATATTTATAATCTAAAAAATAAAAATGTATGAATTCTGATCATGTTATGAATTGTAGGAGATTTTCAAAACAATCATTAAAAATATTTACCTATAAAATTGTACGTGGCTACATTAATACTGCATTATTTATCAAATTTAAGTAAATATAATTATAAATATATAATTACAATTAAACGAGGTATTAATAATTGCGAAATAAACAATTATAAAAAAATTATTTCTATTCTAATATTTATAATAATGGACGGAGTGAATTTATATTTCTAATAATTTTTGTACAAAAATAGGCAAATGTGCTGATATATCCGCAAAAATTACATGTTCAAAGCGTTTGCGACTTATAATATATAGAAATATTATACAAGTCGAATCATAACTTTGCCTACCAGAAATGTTTGTAAATTTACAAAGCAAAAAATTTTTAAAAGCAATTATTTAATTTCAATGCAAAATATTGTATAATAACAAATTTTTGTTCATACATAAATAGTTTTATTAAAAATATTTCAGTTCATGTTTTTCACTAATAAAAACTTTTATCATTAACAAAATTAAATTAAAAATATTTTTACACTTTCAATCCTTCCAAGAAATATAGTTCCCTTTTATAATTCTAATTTTAAAGTCATGACTTTTGTATTAAATTTCTTGACAGAATTAAATAAAAAAGACAAATTATTATATTTGATTGAAATATGATCTATCTAAGAAGTATAATCTGTATTTCAATAAAATAAAAGACATATCTGGTTGATAAGGTTATCGTTTCACACTGCATTTACGTACGTATGTAACAAAATCATTCAGGTATCTATTCTTTCGTGACCTACATGTTATATCTATATTCAGTGCAATAAATTTACTTGAGCCATTTTTAAGTACATAGTAAATGAAGAAATGTATTTCGTTTGTTTGAATTTTCTTAAGATAGATAAAAATGATCTAAATTTTCTGTGAAATATATCTTAAATCACTATAAGTACACTTATTAAGAGTATTCCTAAAGGGTTATTATAAGTACACTTATGTAAAATGGTCTAGTAATTCCTAATATTATTCTATACTAACATCATAGAGATTCGTTAGTAATATTTTTGTCACATTTACAAAAATATTTATATCATCGTCACGGTAAAAACTTTGTTTAATATTGTAAATATCATTTTTATTTTATTCGATAAATTTTTCTTTAATTATATTATGTTATAAAATTTCATATGAATATTGTATAAACAATTACCAGACCATTTATTTATTATACAGTATTGCTGATAATTATTTATACATGTAATAAAATTGGAGCTTTATTTTTAAAATATCAATTTTTTATCAATTAAACAGTTTAAATAATAAGCAAAAAAATAAAATAAAATTTTAACTGAATATTGAATTGATAAAGATTACTTAATCGGAATTTACTAAATCTTTATATATATAACGATGACAAAAAATGTGAGTAAAATAAAAAATAATAGTAAACAGTAATCTACATGATTTAACGCAACAACTTCTAATGAAGAAGCAATGATGTGAAATAAATTTTCATTGACATTACTTCGTGTAATTAAGAGCAATACTATACAAATTTGAATATTTCTTAGGTACAGCTTAAGAAAATATAAGGCAATTAATAATACATCGCATATCTTATGTAAATACAGTGTGTTTAAAGGAATTAAAAGGATGATCCGTTTAATTGATACTCCATAGTTTCATTTTTGTTCTGTTGTACCATATAGATCAAATTTACGATACAATTAAAATTTTTATAGATTAAATAGAAGTTTCATATATAAACATTATTATATTTAAAAAAGTAGTTCTTTGCAAACTAATTTCATTTTTTATTTGCATAAGTCGACGTAATTATAAAACGAAGATATAAAAGAAATCAACTTTTTTTGTTTATGTAAATGATGATATTCTATATTATAAGTGTTTATGAAAACTATTTACTATCTAATCCTGGCCTTTCTGAAAGACTACAATTTAATTCATGATGCTTACGAAGAAAGAAAAAGAAAAAAAGGAAACAGAAAAAAAAAGAATATCACGTGAATCATCCTCCATATACAAAACAGGAATCACAATCCTATTATCAATTGTATTTTCTAATTTCATACCGCACTCAGTAACATTCTTTCCTTCTAACCGCTATCCCAAATACTGGGACATATTAAAAGTATATTAAATAAAATTATATTAAATAAAATAAAAAAGTCACGGAATATTTAATTCGCATCTAGATTAGGCGGTACAGCTGCACTCTGTATCGTACTGATATTCATTTGATTCGGCCACTTTTTTTGTTCTTCACCTTTTCCGTTCTGCGAATGCGGTGTTACTTTTGTGATATCGAGTGAACCTTTGTCTTTATTCTTGAAGAACATCGCGGCAGCTGCTGCACTAATGCAAATCCCACTAATTATTGTCAGCCACTTCAGGAATCTTTTAATAAACATTTATAAGTTATTAAAATTTATATTCTTTGCTGGCTAAATATAAAATATCCAATTTCATATGTATAGATTAAAATCTTTTTAGCCATTGACTGATTAAAAGTAATATTTGATATCAGTTATTTTATACAAATATAAAATTTACATATATTATAAAGCTTAAATTTCACAGGTTTAAACTCCTCAAAAACCAAATAAATCGTGAACGATAAATTAATTCATTTTATCGCAGTAAATCAAGTTAAATGAGGATATTACTTACCCGACTATGCTTATTGTTTTGAATACGGTTTTCAGTTTTTTCACAAACTCGTCATCGAGTAGTATTCCCTCCTCGACCCAGAATACTGGAAACAGACACTCTGGGAAGTTTTTCATCAACTTGAATTTTTCCACCTTATGAAGGGCTATATTAAATTGTAGCCTCTTGTGCGCGCTTAAAGGAGTGGCTGTCATTGGTTCAAAGTCCATAGCAATGCCATGATCTTCCTATGAAAGGAAAACAGGTTTATTTATTTTCTTTCCTTTTTCTTTTTTTTTTTTGGTATTCAAATAATAACAATTGAGCATACACTATAACTCAAGATTTTTATAAATAACTACATACACTGAGTAAATAAAAAATAGAAATAGATAAAATGTGTTGAATCTTATTGTTAGGAGGACATTAATCTCTTTAAGGGAGAAATTAAGAATTCAAAGGAGCATTTAATATTTAATAAATTATCACTGTTGTACTACTTTGCTTTTCTTTATAAAATATAATTACATTATATTTTATATAAGATTTCACATATTAAGAGAAAACCCAGCTATAACCTAACATTCCTGCACTTACAATGTCTGAAGAAAGTATTTACAAATTTTTTTATATAAAATTTTGGTTTCTTTATTTTGTTATTTTTGTTATGTTAACTCTGTTCAACAGCAAAATTCATTTGTTACTAAAATAGGAGGAATTAAATCTTAAAGATACAAAGAAACGAGTTAAAAATAGAAACAGATCAACATCTACCTCGTTCGGATGAAGTCCCTGAACCATTTGACAATATTTTTCTTCTGATCCAAGAAAATGTGGTAGAGAAGCGATAAGTGGAGCACCTACGCATTTGGTCAGATCTAGCAGGTTCTTTGTTAAACAGGTTTCTGGGGTTGGGCAAAAACACTTTTCCAAGGGATTTGTACTCATATCTCCTAAATCAGCTGTATAATGAAACGTATTGATACCTGTGAAACAAATTAAAAATAAATATTTTATAATTCAAAAGAGTGTATTTAAATTTAATAATAATGTAAGTTTCACTATGAAATATCGGAAAAAACGAGCGAAGAAACGTTTTTCAAGATATGTAAAATAAAAAACATTCTTAGAAGTTTTGAGTAGCATTTCTAATACCTATTTTATTTTAAATTTATTTTTTATAACATATATATTTACATATACATCTACAGCATACTTATAGTTGTATTATACATAGCTTTCACCTTTGACTTTAGTTTTGTGATCAAAACGGGCACCCAAGCTTCTACAAATGTCTGGAGAAAAGGAAACGATATCATCTTTTTCCGTGAGCAATGGCGCGAAGATTGTCGAGTCTGTGCCATTGAACTGGTTGCAATGGTCTGCGGACCAAATATCCAATGCTGTTTTTCCATTGACTTCGGTCACTCGTCCAACGTCCTTGTAATTTTTTATTCCTCGCATAACTCGTATACGGTCAGGAAGGACTGTGCCATTTTTCTAAAAAATGAGACAAATGTTTAGAGTCACGATTAATGTCACACTCAAATGACTCAAAGTCAAGTGACTTGTTTAACGCAAGTAAAGTTTATGGAAAAATTTGAGTTAATTTAATTTAAAATATTTTTATGAATATAGTATTGTCTTAAAAATATATTATTATAGAATCATAATGATGTAATGTATGTATGTACAGGGCCAAATAAAGCGAACAAATAACGTCCCGGTCCATCAGGAATTAAAGCGTCGGCATTCTCTTTCAAAGCGTTACAGATGGCGGTAGAAGCGAAATCCTTCACTGTACAATCAACCGGTATACCATCGAAAAGTATTTCTCTCGCTTTCGCTCTCACGAAGACGGACTTAGGTTTCTTGAAAATACTATCCACAGCCTTATCTATAAATATGAATGTTAATATTAATTAAATTAATATTGATATGTTATTTCCTACATAACAAAATAGAGAAGAATAAATAAACTGATTAAAATTCTAGAAAGGAATATTATGGTGATATAAAAGAAGGAAAAGTAAATGAAATTAAAAAATTAGTTACATAGAAATCATCCATTTTGGTTACTCTGTTGGATTTTACATAAGGTTTACCATTATCTAATTTATAGAGAATGAAATTTTTATATTTTCATATAATTATTTTATCTGATCAGCTACTGTGTGCTATTTTCCATGATTCTCGAGTAATTAATAATTAAAAAGTAATTAAACATGGTTAATAATTAAAAATGACAAGTATTCCCTTATTACTGTATACCTCAAATCTAAATACAGAAGTCTATAAGCACTGCACACAACACTATGTAAATATCGATATTAAGTGTACCAATATAAGCGTGAGAAACTATAAAGAAACGAACAGAAGCATATGCAATAGGCTAAACAAAGCGTTACGCAAATCAATTGATTCGTTCTTTCAAGGCGAGAGTAAGTAACTTATCGTTAGCTAGGTATAAGTAAAACATTTCTCTCCACCCTCTTTCGTTTAGCCATAACAGAAATTCTTAAGTATTCTCAACTAAGGCCAAGCCGACCTTTACTTTTGGATCGAAATAAAGAAGCATTCGATCTGATGAAAGAAATGAAGCCTAACGTCGTGGGAATGATTCACACTTACTGAGGATTCCTATAGCTGCCGGTTGTTGCTGCAGGGTGAGTTTGACTATGCTCAGAATTAGAACATGCGGGATTACTATTTCCTCCTCGCCCGTTAAACTGCCGCTTTTCGATGGATTAAAATACCAAGTTGATTTTAGACTGTACTCCAAGGTGTCGTCTTCTTCTCGATCGACCATATCCACCTTCTGCTTGTATTCACTGGAAAATATCAGGTATTAATATACTGTAATTCCATTAAATAATTTAGCTACAATATGGTACCAAGTCACTACAAGGTTATAAATACATATCGCTCTGATTTTGAGGTATAATTTTGTAAACAATTAAATAATAAATATGCATAAAAAATAGGAGCTTTGGTGCTTTAGTGTGTCATTCCAATTGCTTATGCATGATTTGTTACTTACACTAGTTTATACAAATTTTATGAAATGTACCATAAATTCATTTTAGGGTTACCGGGGAGAGTTTCTCGGTCTTCCCCCACTTCCAACGCTGTTCCTGCATCGCTTGCTCATCACTTACCAACATGACCGAAAGCCGGAGAGTAGGCAAACCGAGAGACTCTCCCTTACTCCTAACGCCAAGATGCCATTTTGGTAACGAATAAAAAATTTTTCAAACGAATGACACTCTTGTTTCAGTTATTAAGGAGTGGAATACTATAACTTTCAATAGTTATGTTTTTTTAATTATCTATCTAGGTTAGTAAGTAAAGTAGTAAAAGTAGTAAGTAAGTAAAGTAAGTAAATTGCAGTTTTCAATTAGAGACAATTTTTGTCATTCCCTTTTTATTACATTTCTAAATATAAAATGTAAATTTGATATTCTAGAATTTCAATTTGAACGAAGAAAAATAACAGTATAGAAACAAATAATAACGTAATATGATAATGTAATATGATAATATGTAATGTAATAAAATGTAATTTTATACAAAACTGAACCTGATATCTACGATAGACATCTTGCTGCAGATATGAGCCGTGATGGCGCTAGTGAGTTAAATGAAAGATAGTCTTAACACTGCCTACTCGTGAAATGTCGTACTTAAATGTTCATTATGATAGGAATTAATTATTTGGAATAGAAAATTATTTAAATTGAAATAGTATTTAATAAAGACTCACTCATAAAAAAATGGCCCTACTTCCTGGACAATCGGCGTCGCGCCTCCCATGATCTCCATATGATTCGTTACGTTGAACAGATAAATTTTGAAGTCCAGTGGAAGAGGGAAGTCCGACCATAAGTCCCGCATTTCCGAGTTAGCTTTCAACGCTATTTGCTATTCATAATTATTTAATTAATATTTAAATCTGATCGAATACTACTTTAATATTTTCAACTATAGTTGACATATATATAATTTATAAATTATATGTATAATATAAATATTATACATATATTTATATTTATGTTTAGATTTATATTTACATATTTATTATACATATAACTATTATTATCAACCTTGATAATATCAAGATTAGAATTTGATATTAAATGCTGAGTGAATTTTAATTATGTCATGGAGAAACAAACAATGATTAAAAAACGCTACTGGAATAAATTTAAATATAGCGCCACAATGTCACGTAATATCGAATTATAAATATACAGGTAGCCCTCCTATAACACGGTAGATAGATTCCTAGAAAATGCCGTGTTGTGTGAAACCGAGTTGTATGAGACTCAGACGCAGTACAAAAAGGAGGGTTATGTTCCGAAAATTTACTAAAAACAAATTTCTTTTAATTCTACATAAACAACTTAATTTTTATTAAAAATATAAATGTATGTACAACACAAAACAAAAAAAAAACAAAAATATTATTTTAATTTAATGCAACTTTAATTTAATAAATTTCTTCGTCGTCACTGCTCCCGTGTTATAGGATACCGTGTTGTAGAAGGGTTCCCGCAATTTATGAATCGTGTTATAGTGAAATCGTGTTATAGTGAAACCGTGTTATAGGATGCCATGTTGTAGGAGGGCTACCTGTATAATGAAATAAGAAATTAATTTTAACCGATCAAATCATTAATTGAATAGAAATTTTACTGTACTTTATTGCAATTTAAATTATGATCAAAATATTTAAACAATAACGATTTAATTATTCTAACGTATTTTTAATTTACGCATTACAAATTTAATGTTTTTTGAATGTGTTGGTATATCCTTGTACACATTCATACATTATTCTTTCCTATCTCACCTACATTATTTACATGTGTTGTTGTGTTTAAAATATACAAAAATCCCTAGTCTAGTTATAATTTATTGAAAGGTGAAAAATATGATTGACTGAAATCTCAACACCGCTAACAACTCTCGATCCGCGATATGTGCAAGGAATAAAATAAAAACTTAATCATTCTATATAATGTCCCACATTATCTAATTAAATATAGGATAGAAAATTGTTACCCATAGACGTAACACTTTATTATGATTCCGAGCGTTTTGTCGCCACGTCATCGATGTTCTTGTGTTTCTTTAAAACTGTTTATTATATAAAATTATAGTTGATTCTCATAAATGCAAACCATAGGAAGAAAATGCGATAAGTTCATTTCTATTGATATTCTGACTCACGTTACTCAGTAGATAAAAGAAAATATTTTAATTTAGTAACATTTTAATATGACAATATTTTAATCTAATAATATTTTAATATAGTAATATATTAATATGACACTATTTTAATTTAATAATATTTTAATATGATACTATTTTAATCTAATAATATTTCAATATAGTAATATAATTTAATAGTATAATTAAAGTATAATTATAGTATAGCGTAGTATGCTATACTATAGTATATAATATAGTAAATATATAGTAATATTAATATAGTAATACGAGAACTTGATTTTTATGTTTTATATTTCAATTAAATATACATTAAACAAAATGTAAAATGTAAAGTTTATAAAAATATACAACAGTATAAATAACGCAAAGCGCAATTTAAATGCGTATAAAAAAAATTAATTTATCCTTAAGACCATTTAATGTCCAAATTCGTGTCCCTTCCCTTTTGAATCTGTTTATTTCATTACTTGTATGTGTGCATAGTTATATTTACTTATAAAAGATTTCTACATTATTATTTATATATGTATAT
>NW_016907966.1:1306196-1315428 GCF_001483705.2 Eufriesea mexicana | reverse complement strand
CCGTTACAGAAAAAATCACTCTATGCGAATCAGTGGAAAAATCCGATTCAAGAAGCCTAATTCAAAAACTAGAAGCCAAAAAAGTAAATTGCGCAGCACGATCTGACAGCCACTGACACTTCCGGCACTGTTTCTCAAAAATGCACACTCCAAACCGAAAAAAAATATCCAATCCCATTAAGGGAAAAATCACTATACGCGAATAAGTGGAGAAATCCGATTCAAGAAGCCTAATTCAAAAACCAGAAACCGAAAAAGTAAATTGCGCAGCACGGCCTGGGAGGCACTGTCACTTCCGGCACTATTTATCGAAAACGTATGCTTGAAACCGGAAAAAAATATCCAATCACGTTATAGAAAAGATCATTCTATGCGAAACAGAGGAAAAATGCACTTGAAATAGCATAATTCAAAAGCCATAAGCCAAAAAAGTAAATTGCGCAGCACGATCTGACAGCCACTGACACTTCCGGCACTTATTCTCGAAAATGCACACACGAAACCGAAAAAAAATATACAATCCCGTTACAGAAAAAATCACTCTACGCGAATCAGTGGAAAAATCCGACTCAAAAAGAATAATTCAAAAACCAGAAGCCAAAAAAGTAAATTGCGCATCACGATCTGACAGCCACTGACACTTCCGGCACTATTTCTCGAAAACGCATGCTTGAAACCGAAAAAAAATATCCAATCCCGTTATAGAAAAAATCACTCTATGCGAATCAGTGGAAAAATCCGACTCAAAATGCCTAATTCAAAAACCAGAAGCCAAAAAAGTAAATTGCGCAGCACGATCTGATAGCCACTGGCACTTCCGGCACTACTTCTCGAAAACGCATGCTTGAAACCGAAAAGAAATATCCAGTTCCGTTAAGGAAAAAATCACTCTATGCGAATCAGTGGAAAAATGCGCTTGAAATAGCCTAATTCAAAAGCTTTTAGCCAAAAAAGTAAATTGCGCAGCACGGTCTGAGAGCCACTAACACTTCCGGCACTATTTCTCGAAAACGCAAGCTTGAAACCGAAAAAAAATATCCAATCACGTTAAGAAAGAAATCACTCTACGCTGATAAATGAAAAAAAGTTGAGTCAAAAGCCTAATTTTAGAAATAGAAACCGAAAAAGTAAACTGCGCAGCACGATCCGAGAGCCACTTACACTTTCGGCACTATTTTTGGAAAATGCACGCTCGAAACCCCAAAAAAATATCCAATCCCGTTAAGGAAGATTTCACTGTACGCTGTTATGCCGAAAAAATCTAACCGAAGAGCCTAATTTCAGAAATATAGGCGAAAGAAGTATACTGTGTAAAACGATTTTACAGGCACTTGGTTTTCCGTTAGTTTGTTTCATATATGCACCTTCAATCGTAAAATAATTGCCCTACTGTTTGGAGAACAGTCTATTCTATGCAGGAGTAAGGAAATATCTTAATCCACAATCAAAATTTAGAATGTAATAATAGCGATAATATATAATTATGTTGCAATTGAACGTGAAGGTCGAAGAAAAATAGAAGAAATATTAAGAAGCTGCCTATTCAGTAATGTTGATCAAATATTCCAACGGGCAGCCGAAATCTAGAATCTCCTACGGCGGATTGTAACGGACAATGCGTTAGTATTATAGGATCCCGCACTCACACCTCTTTATTTTCCAAATGTATCGGTATATGATTTGCACTATGCAACATCACTTTTTTCACATGTAGTATATTACCACCGAAGAAATGTTCATAGTTAGTAATCTTGAACTTCGTAACCTAATTCAAACGTTAATCAGCAATATCACTACTTCATGAAACGTTTTGAGATTTAATATTTCACTTTGACGCGTAAGAATATTCCACCATTTGTTACCGGTATGCTTGCTTGCCGCCAACTGGAAGTTGGCTGCAGCCGGATGTGCTAGGTATTTTTGTAGCGGGAAAATGTTGCATCTTTGAAATAGCTATATGATAAAGTATCGATGTAAAATATCAAACTTTGTCTCTTATATTTAATAATGTTAATGATGCAAATATAGATATATTTCTGTTGCGAAAAATTCAAAATTTCTATAATTAATTTATAAACTGAAATTATTAATTATTCCATTTCACTAATGGAAACACAAACCATTAGTATCTTTGGCAATGGTTCAAACACTCTATGCAATAATCACCAATAATGAATTAAATAACAATGAATTCATACCCAGACTTATATTAGAAGTCTCGCTAAGGCTGTGTCTTCAGGATGCAATTATAAAAGTTGATGAATTAATTATAGACGAACATTAAGTCACAGATGAAAGCGAGTGATTTTGTTCTTGGTAAAAAGAAAATGAAACTACGATGGTTATATACTTAGGCACTTTTTATTCACTTTGGAAGTTTCACATATACACGTTAATTATTAACAACATAATTCTTTGGTTCTCTTTTTATATCTCTGAATTTATTTTTTATCCTTTCCTTCATTACCCGGAAAATATAAATATAAGACAGCCAATGAAAAATCCTACTTTCTATAACATAGTTATAATGTAAACAATAAACTAACTCTTTCTCTTTTTTTATAACTTCTAATTCTTCTTGAGTGTTTACTTCATCGTCACTTTCTCAATCGCTACTACGGTCTTCCTTCCTTTTTTTATTTACATGTTCAGGGGTTTCAACAGTTGGTTGTGAACTTAATTTTGGATCAGTTAAATGATCATGAGCTAATTTGCCCTTATCGCGAAACTTTTTATTTAGTATCACAGATTCTTCTTTATCTTCCTCTGCTTCTTCACCAAGTGATAAAAGATTGAAATGTCTGTAACAAAATTTTTCGTAACAAAGAATAACTCTACCAGGGCTAAATTCTGCAAACATATATGATTTTTACCTTACTGCTGCTGCTTTACTTTTTGAACTGTCCTTTACTTCTTCACTTTCCTGTACTATTATTCTTGGTATAATATTAGAAAATGGATTGTTCGATATTATAGATTTTAACAATCTTGGAGGATAAAGTAATCTATCATGTTACAAAAAAGTGGAAATATGATATTTATATCATTTCTTGACATATTTTCCTGTAAACATTAAATTTACCTTATCTACAAGTGTTTCTTCAAGTTTAAGCATGTTACATATAGTTTCTCCAGTAAATTTACCAAAGATTGTATGTTTCTACTTAATTACTATATATTACATATTACAGATAATATGTAACGTATATTATATACACGTATATTTAAGTAAACAATGAATATAAGAGAAACGCTAAGAAGTACTGCAATATGTAAGATTATGGTAACGATGTGCAAAACAAGTACAATCATGTAAAATTGAATGCAACGCTGAGGATAATGAGCGGGAAGAATAGTGAATGACAATTACTTCAAGCAAAATACGGCTTTACCCTTGGGATATAATGATAGGTAAAAATTACTCGTGAAAAATTGAATGTAGTGGTAATGACACGTGTAAACGTGTAACGCTCTGCCGTGTTAATTCGCTAAAACACAGTCGACTATTTTACATTGATAAAATCGAGAACTAAAATGATCAGAATTACTATTTCAATTTAGATGAAATCGTGAGAGAAAACTAGTAGCATAAACAGCATAAGCACATTAAATTATAATTTTGTGAAATACAAAATAAATATAATATACAAAATAACATGAGTAATATTAATGACTTGAATAAAACAATTAATTTTTGAATAATTATTCTGTTCGGAATTAATATTTTTTCGATTATTGCTAATAAAAAAGGAAAAAGAAATGATTAAAAATTTTTGAATAACTTATGATATGCTGTAAATTGAATTTACATAATACAAACTCATTACATACAATTAAATTAAATATTCATTCAAGAACAATTTTATTTCTTAGTTTATTTCTAACTACTATTTAATTATTTTTGGTAATAAGAAATGATTTTATTTCAGCAATAATAATTACAACATTAATAAATATCGTTAAAAATATAATTTCGTAATTATCATATTATATTATAAATGGGTTTTATAACTACTTTATTTCTGATTAAAATAAATAAAACAATTTTATCAAACAGACATGAAATTAAGTTTAATAGTAATAAAACTAACAATAGCAACAATAACAATTAATAATCAACAAAATTTGATTTATTGGACATTTCTAATAAAAATAGTATAATTTCGGTTACTAATAATAACCTTGAAATCGAATTAAAAGAACGAAAGAGGAATACAAATTAATTTCCTAAATTATTCACAATAAAAATGATGTAAAATGTTAATTTTGAAAGTACAAACAGTGTATCGTTCAATTTAAAGGAAACTGAATTTGACTAGGAAATAAATTACTATATTTTTTTGTAAATTATTAAAACAACAAATTTATGTAACTTAATGCCATTTTTACTAAACAACAATTCATCATTTCCTAGTAACTTGTTCAAATTATGCATGAAAATATCGCTTATAATGTATCTGTAATCCCACTCACCTTCTTAATTTGAGACCTCAAAAATGGCGGAAAAATGATTGCACAGATCAAAACTCCAAACGCAAACAACGAGCCACCGATGATTCCCAATTTCTTCGGCTTCATAGTAACACACTAGAACAATCACAATTATCGGTATCAATCCAACTTTGTTCCTTTAATAAACACTTTTTCGAATAGATCCACCATATATAGTAATTTACAGCACCAACAAAGAAATAATAACATTAAATAGGCAAAATATACGGGAACAATAACTAGAACAGTGTGTACATGTTTATAACTTTCTCTTGGAACTTTCAAGATACCATAACTATAAACGAGAAAACTTTGCGAACCGAACATGAATAGTTTAAACAGCTACTATACACAATCAAAGTCAAAACTCTCCTTCAACCTATAAAATGGAGAACAAAAAAAGGATAAGAGAGAAAGAACAAAGAATATGTAATAAAATTCACAGTTTTCACTTTATCACATGACGGTCAAACACGATCGAAAATCGAAGATCCATGAGACTACCTAAAGTCTTAAACACAATGACTTTAATCAAATTCTTCGAAACCTTGCAAACTCTGGAAGCATGCAGCGTTTTATGAAGTTTTCGTCCGGTCGTTAGAAACGAAAAAAGACCCAAAAGCGACGAGTATAGGGTTACGTTGACGCTGCGACGAACGAGACGAACCATTAAAGTGTGAGCGACGCGCTCGAAGCGCATTCTTTTGAGAATCCTCGAAAGCTCGTTCGAACGCAAGGAGCTCGTCTGACTCGAATTACTCGCAAAGTATTTTCATCGTCGTGTTTACGTTATTAAGCTTCTTCATCTTTACTGCGAGAAATTGTATTTCCCCTTTTCCTCTCGTTTTTATTTTCAGTCTTTGATTAGATTTTACTTTTATTTAGGCTTTACACTTTGGTTAACTTTTAACGAAATTTTATTCGCGAGCTTTTCGCACACCTTGAAATGCTAAGTGAGCTCGAGGATACGATGTCGGTGGTCTATCGAAAAACGTTGACGAAGGTTAGCCGGCTCCCTCGTCCTGTGCCGTCGATCTTCGAGTGTTCGCGTGAAAGAACTGACACGGTTTCGAGTATCGCTTAACGTCGCCCGACGACGACACTGGCCAATGCGCCCACTCCTGCGTTACCACGTATGATTTTTACGCTATTTGTACGCAAGTTATTGTCAACACGGTTTGAAACTTACAGGACAGAAATTAATGGCTCTATCCTTTTTTGGAATATGCATCCAAGGGTTGCGAAATTTAACCGTTAACGAATGAATTTCAAGAATATATTTTCGTAGATTTGATAATACAGAATGTTGCAACAGAAGGGGCTAGGAGGTCATAAATATTATAAAAAACCGTAAAATATATTGAATTTGACGGGATGCTAAAATAAGAGGAATTAAAATTTGGTGAACTTTTAAGGCTAACCAACATAGGTCTCAAGTCTCCTTTATTGTAATATAAAATACTATTGATGTTATGAAGGTGTAGTTAATAACATTCGATTGTTGACAACATATTGTAAATAATATGTAAACAGAGAAATTGATTCGGAAATATATTAGTATTAGATTGTATAATTTAAGAACAGGAAGAACCAAACAAAACCTCTCCTTTTCTCTCTCTTTCTATCTCATTCTCTTTGTAATTATTTTTAATATACCAGATAAAGCATTTGTATTAAAAAAAGCCAATATAAAAATTTGAAAACATAAAATTAATACTATCACTATTGCCATAAAGATTATATTATTAAAAATATTCAGCGTTCATCGTCATAATTATACATAATAAATGCAGGAGAGTACAGAAGAGTAACAAATAATTAATAAATAATGAATAATTAATTTTCCCACGATGTTATACTTTTGAAGAATAGTTTCATTAAAAATTATATTTAAAATTAATTTAAATTTTCAAGTGCTGCTTTTACAATGTCTTCATTTCAAAATAATTGGAATGAAACTTTAAGTGCCTAAAAACAAATGAAGAAAAATAATAATCCATAAGCGTAAAAGTGAAAAGTAGCAAAAATATTCATTATACATAGAGAAACTATAGACACCAGTAGTCTCAGTCTCTTCATCTCATTTTTCATTTTCTTTAGCATTTTTATTTATGCTTAATGATGATAAAATGGTAGAATTTCATTCTGATATCGCCAAGTCAGTGATGACCGATTTAAAATTCGAACAAACATTTTGAAATAGTTAACAACTTTAATTCTGTGAAATTTAACAATTTCTCAAATTTAATTACGTACAAAAATTTTGCGTATATTCCGATGATTCATGGTGTTGTATAGTGAAAGTTAGGAGAATTTCATTCCAGTATTCCTGAATACACCTATATTACAGTACATTTTGTCTTTCAGTAGGCTTTTGACAATTAGATATGATAGAAAATTTTGAATTTACCTAAAATTATCAGATTCTGAAATTAATATCTTTGTGGTAAAATATAGTTAAATTTACTTAATAAGATTCAACAGAGTTAAACCAAAAGTTATAAAATAAAATATCTCAGTTGATTTAGTAATTATACAATGTATTATATAACCGTAGCTTATGTAATAATTATGCGTATAATGAAATTAAAAAATAATAACAGAAATATCCTAGTTTGAAGTAATAATTAAGATATGTAATGGCAACATGGCGTGACAACTTTTTACGTCAATAAATTATTACATAACACTGAGATTATTAAAATAATTTATGTAACATTTAACGAGATATGATTTCCCAAAAAAGTACGAAAACAAACATCATTTGCATAGTAAATTATTTTTACAACATTCAGTCAATTCTTCTTCCCATTTCCAATCGTAGAAATTTATTTTTTGCTCCTTATTTTTAATATTTCATGACACCTAACATAACCTAACATAAAATTCATCATTATTTTTAATCCGTGATTAATTACCATGAAAACCTGAATTTCTTACCAATCTCGTACACTCGAGTGGCAAAACGTGTAATACTTTGCAAAAGCAACGGATTTTCGCTTTTATAGATTTATTTTATAGATCTGTTCCTCCATGACGCTGTTCTTTGGTGTCAAGTGTAATACCTATCGAGCGCGAAGGTGCAGAAGAATGTATTAAATATGAGATTCTATAGTTATCCGTTACTGGAACACGCTCGAATCGGAAACTTTTACATTATCAGTTTCACTTATGACACGGTTAAGGAAACTGCATAAAATGATAAATACTTTTAAGTACTACAAAAACGCCAGACACTCTAAAATGATTTTAAAGACAAATTAAAGGTTATGGCATTAGATTATAGCATTCTTATTTATTCAATATTTTTCGAATGTAACTTTTTACCATTAAGTCCTTAAACTTTTATTATTACATTGGTATATTGTTTCTCTTGATTCACATTATCGTTCATTTTCAGAGATTTTTGTGCTGATGACTTTAAATCATAATTAGGGATAAGTTTATGTTAAAGTGGGATATTAAAACATGGCGAAACAAGCAGTTTATTATACTTTACGAGCAGTTTATTTCGTTAAATAATGTATGGACAACATCGAGTTTGACGAATCGGTTGACCTTTAACGATGGTTATGATTATATGCATGTCAGTCTTGCACGTTCGGGTGCGACTTTACACTAATTCTATGTATGTAAGCAATGCAGTATTACCAAGGTCAAGTTAGTGCATTTTCTTGACGTGGATCTGTGACATTATATATTTAACACGGCCATTCCTAGAATTTTGGATTCAACGTTGTGTTGTCCTTGAATTAACCCTTTGCATTACGAATTAATTATGAAAAATTATACATTGAAGTACTATTTAATTTTAGTTAACCACTATATACGTATTCCATCCACGATGAAATTAGATACAAATTTTAGAAATTCTTCGAATTTTCTCCACGTTAAAACGCATGCAATATGATTATGGTTGCGTGATTAGTTAGCTTATAATCATGAATCTTGGCATGAAGAAAGATTGTATGTTTATTCTGCAAATCTGGTGTAGAACTAAGAGTAAAGAAGAATTGGGAACCATTGTCATCTTTTCAGCATTAGCCATAGCAATTAAATCTCGTCGACGAAAATGTCATTTTGTATGAAATTTTTCCTAAAACATATATATCCAATAATTATTTTTGAATAAAAAAGAAATTCATCTTATTTGTAAATATAGTCTCACTTTAAATGGTTCTCCATGTATTTTACCACCTTCTCCTGTACGTGTGGGATCACCACTTATGTTATAAATCCTTTGACAATTCTATGAAATATAGTTTCATCCCAATAACCATCCATGCATAATTGTATGAAATTTCTACATGTCTTTGGAGTTTCTTTGGCCCATAATTCTGACTCAATATCACCAACAGTTGTTTTCATTACAACCTAGTTATAACAAATATATTAGTTTGATTAATGTAAAATACTTTTAAAATAAAATTTATTAAAATTTATTATTTATTATTGTAATTCAAATTAGAAATTATTTAATATGTTAATATAGAAATTTAAAAAGTAAATATTGTATATTGGTTCAAATTTTAAAAACAGATATACAATCCATTGAAATATTATTAACTTATACTCACTTTATCCAAAGTGCCTGGCTCTTGCATATAAATATTACTCATGTTTGTATGTCTCCTATAATAAAAAAAATCCTTCGTCAATAATATTTCATATTAAATCTTTAGTCATATATAAATCAGTCAATCAAATAGTTCTTTTCTCGAATAATCATCAGCAGGTAAGA
>NW_016907966.1:1302723-1306127 GCF_001483705.2 Eufriesea mexicana | reverse complement strand
CCTGCTGCTTTTACAGTTTCCAAGTTGCCATAGATATTTCTACACATTTGTGCCTTAATGCAACATTTACACTCTATATTCAATTATCTTTAACTTTTATAACTATTACCAAGTGCTCATTCTCCATCTCTTCAATGATCCTTATATTTGCATGTCGATGCCACAAATCCTTCTCTGTTCATACATCTGCTGCCCCTTTCATGTTTCTTGATTCAACGTACTATGCATTTCCTCTTCTCACTGCTTTCATTCAAACTTCTCCCTTTTCTTTATGTATGTCAGCTCCATCATTCTGAAACTTAACACATTGGCAATGACCATTGACTTTGACTATGGATATCAATTTTGTTCACATCAAGAACACAAAACACCTTTCTATCTCAGTGTATTCTCTGCATCTTGTTGTTAAGAGAGGACATTGTCTAAATTAATTTCATTCCCTTTCATCTGCCTGAGGCATCTCCCTTTTATGAATCTTTATTCGAACATTAAAGATTTCTATCTCATACATTGTCATATGGTTAGCTGACCTAGAATCCAATAGACATATCATACTTTACATATTTATATTACTGCTTTCATTTTTTTTTGGTAAAAAATATAATTCTTGGCATCTAATGGCTCAATGCTGATATTCCATGAGCCCAAAATCTTTCTACTGTTGTACGTGACTGTTTATTTCGAAGCAATATTGTCTTGAACCTACTCTACGCTATTCTACAGAATAAACATCATCCAAAAGCCTAATTTCAGAAATATAAGCAAAAAAAAGCCACTGACACTTTCGGCCCTGTTCTTCTCAAACCCGCGCTCGAAACGCAAAAAAAATATCCAATCCTGTTAAGGAAGAAATCACTCTACGCTAATAAACAAAAAAAACCGGAGTACAGAGCCTAATTTTGAAGGTAGAAAGCAAAAAAGTCAATTGCGCAGCACGATCTGACAGCCACTGACACTTTCGGCCCTGTTCTTCTCAAACCAGCTCTCGAAAAGCAAAAAAAATATCCAATCCCGTTAAGGGAAAAATCACTCCACGCGAACAAGTGGAGAAATCCTATTCAAAAATCCTAATTCAAAAACCAGAAGCAGAAAAAGTAAATTGCGCAACACGGCCAGAGAGCCACTGTCACTTCCGGCAATATTTATCGAAAACGCATGCTTGAAAACGGAGAAAAATATCCAATCACGTTATAGAAAAAATCACTCTATGCGAAACACAGGAAAAATGCACTTCAAATAGCCTAATTCAAAAGCTAGAGGTCAAGAAAGTAGATTGCGCAGCACGATCTGAGATCCACTGAAACTTTCGGCACTGTTTCTCGAAAATGCACACTCGAAACCGAAAAAAAATATCCAATCACGTTACAGAAAGAATCACTCTACGCGAATCACTCGAAAAATCCGATTCAAAACGCCTAATTCAAAAGCTATAAACCAAAAAAGTAAATTGCGCAGCACGATCTGGCAGCCACTGGCACTTCCGGCACTACTTCTCGAAAACGCATGCTTGAAACCGAAAAAAAATATCCACTTCCGTTAAGGAAAAAATCACTCTACGCAAATCAGTGGAAAAACGCGCTTAAAATAGCATAATTCAAAAGCCATAAGCCAAAAAAGTAAATTGCGCAGCACGATCTGACAGCCACTGACACTTCCGGCACTTATTCTCGAAAATGCACACACGAAACCGAAAAAAAATATACAATCCCGTTACAGAAAAAATCACTCTACGCGAATCAGTGGAAAAATCCGACTCAAAAAGAATAATTCAAAAACCAGAAGCCAAAAAAGTAAATTGCGCATCACGATCTGACAGCCACTGACACTTCCGGCACTATTTCTCGAAAACGCATGCTTGAAACCGAAAAAAAATATCCAATCCCGTTATAGAAAAAATCACTCTATGCGAATCAGTGGAAAAATCCGACTCAAAATGCCTAATTCAAAAACCAGAAGCCAAAAAAGTAAATTGCGCAGCACGATCTGATAGCCACTGGCACTTCCGGCACTACTTCTCGAAAACGCATGCTTGAAACCGAAAAGAAATATCCAGTTCCGTTAAGGAAAAAATCACTCTATGCGAATCAGTGGAAAAATGCGCTTGAAATAGCCTAATTCAAAAGCTTTTAGCCAAAAAAGTAAATTGCGCAGCACGGTCTGAGAGCCACTAACACTTCCGGCACTATTTCTCGAAAACGCAAGCTTGAAACCGAAAAAAAATATCCAATCACGTTAAGAAAGAAATCACTCTACGCTGATAAATGAAAAAAAGTTGAGTCAAAAGCCTAATTTTAGAAATAGAAACCGAAAAAGTAAACTGCGCAGCACGATCCGAGAGCCACTTACACTTTCGGCACTATTTTTGGAAAATGCACGCTCGAAACCCCAAAAAAATATCCAATCCCGTTAAGGAAGATTTCACTGTACGCTGTTATGCCGAAAAAATCTAACCGAAGAGCCTAATTTCAGAAATATAGGCGAAAGAAGTATACTGTGTAAAACGATTTTACAGGCACTTGGTTTTCCGTTAGTTTGTTTCATATATGCACCTTCAATCGTAAAATAATTGCCCTACTGTTTGGAGAACAGTCTATTCTATGCAGGAGTAAGGAAATATCTTAATCCACAATCAAAATTTAGAATGTAATAATAGCGATAATATATAATTATGTTGCAATTGAACGTGAAGGTCGAAGAAAAATAGAAGAAATATTAAGAAGCTGCCTATTCAGTAATGTTGATCAAATATTCCAACGGGCAGCCGAAATCTAGAATCTCCTACGGCGGATTGTAACGGACAATGCGTTAGTATTATAGGATCCCGCACTCACACCTCTTTATTTTCCAAATGTATCGGTATATGATTTGCACTATGCAACATCACTTTTTTCACATGTAGTATATTACCACCGAAGAAATGTTCATAGTTAGTAATCTTGAACTTCGTAACCTAATTCAAACGTTAATCAGCAATATCACTACTTCATGAAACGTTTTGAGATTTAATATTTCACTTTGACGCGTAAGAATATTCCACCATTTGTTACCGGTATGCTTGCTTGCCGCCAACTGGAAGTTGGCTGCAGCCGGATGTGCTAGGTATTTTTGTAGCGGGAAAATGTTGCATCTTTGAAATAGCTATATGATAAAGTATCGATGTAAAATATCAAACTTTATCTTTTATATTTAATAATATCAATGAAGCAAATATGAATATATTTCTGTTGCGAAAAATTCAAAATTTCTATAATTAATTTATAAACTCAAATTATTAATTATTCCATTTCACTAATGGAAACACAAACCATTAGTATCTTTGGCAATGGTTCAAACACTCTATGCAATAATCACCAATAATGAATTAAATAACAATGAATTCATACCCAGACTTATATTAGAAGGCT
>NW_016907966.1:1258755-1300030 GCF_001483705.2 Eufriesea mexicana | reverse complement strand
GCCCCATTGTTCCTGCTGCTTTTACAGTTTCCAAGTTGCCATAGATATTTCTACACATTTGTGCCTTAATGCAACATTTACATTCTATATTCAATTATCTTTAATTTTTATAACTATTACCAAGTGCTCATTCTCCATCTCTTCTATGATCCTTATATTTGCATGTCGATGCCACACATCCTTCTCTGTTGATACATCTGCTGCCCCTTTCATGTTTCTTGATTCAACGTACTGTGCATTTCGTCTTCTCACTGCTTTCATTCCAATCACTTTCTTTTCTTTATGAAGAATTTTTCCAGATGTAACTGGTACACTCCATTGTTTGCAGGACTTCAGAGTTTGAACTCTATTGTATCTAGTTTTCCAGGCGTTAGCCAACTTACCGATCGTCCGTAATAATGGCTGGTCTACTTTTCTTTTCAGGTTTATCTATATTCTTTTTAGGTTTTCAAGTTTTTCAAGATTTCATTCGAAAGACATCGTTGAACGTCGCGGGATCCATGCGTATATACCTAAGTAGTTATTTGTAACCATAAGATAAATCCCTAGGCTAATTGTAAGTTTCATGTGCGTGCTATGCGTACAAAGGTAAACTACGTAGCCACCTTCACGTGGTGAGCCTGGTAATTGATATCGTTTTCCAAAGAACAATTTTTTTGAAACGATACCAAGCTAAGGTTTATGCACCAAAGTTGAAATATTAGTTATCAGCTACTTATAAGTTAGTTATAAGTTAATTATAAATTAGTCATTAATTAGTTATTATTAAATTATAAGTTATATATAAGTCAGTAATAAGTTCAAGATATTTCCTGTCTACTGCAAATTTTCAAAGTTCCCTTTGAACTTATTTGTATTATTATTTGTATTTATTTTCTTTTTTTTTTGCAGACTGTAATATGTTATTTCCATTGGTACTCGGATTACGCATAGCTACGGCACTGCCAAGATTAGAAAAGCGGGCAAAGGTTACGTTACGGTAAAATCCTGTATATACGTACCGACAAATATTTTCTCGATTTAATCGAAATGAAAACTGCCTGCAGAATACGATACTGAGTAGAAAATTCGTGTCAAATAAAGAACTTTTTGTAAAAACGCAAAAATAGTACGTAGAAAGTACGTTCGGCGACCTTTTTTTAAAGTTTGTTGACCAGTCATAATTATTCAGAAATACAAATAGGTACAATTATGGATATTGATAAACTCGGAATATTCTAACCTAACTTTAACCTTCTAACATTTTCATTTTTTATGTAATAATTCATTTTAGCTAAAAATTGTTTGCTTTTAGAAAAAACACAATTTTCGAAATCTGAGTGTGGTGGAACAATTTCAATTACGCATTCGTGTTTAGTAAAATAAACTGTACAAGAATGATCTAATGGATATTACAGATCAAAATTCGTGTAAAATTAGTATATAAAATTTTCTACATAATTAAGGAACGAATAGTATTTGCTAAAAAACAACTTTATTAGCTCCATTTTATACAATTACACATACACGTATTAAGAAATTTGTTAATACAAAAATCTGTTGGCAGTGTTAGTGTCAGTCAGTACTGCACTAGCTGTACATTACGTTCTTTTGGTATCTTACAGAACCTAATGATGTAATAATCGTTATAACCATGATTAACAATCAGCTAGTAACAATATTATTAAAACGGACTAGTATCAAAAAATTGTAAAAACGATTAATCGAAATAACAAGTTACGTATTTAACGCGAGAACTATCGACGCAGTCAAAATAACTGGTTTGTAATTTTTTCCAAAAATTACTCCAATTTTTCTTCTCCTTTTTTAACATTTGCTATATTTTATTTTTAGATTCTCTTTTACTCCTGTTTTCTGTTGCGAATTTTTTCGAAAACCTGTCATTTTGATTGTTCTAAATACGAAATACGTATTACCTGAATTAAAAGTTTGGAATTATTTTCTGTTAATCGGTCAGCACATAATCAAAATCGAGACTCGAGTTAATTTAATTTGAAATGTATTTAATTACCCCATAAAAATCTTATGAGAATATCTTACCACGTAATAGTTGAGAACGTTATACATAAAAATAATTTTCAACGTTCTTTAATATTTTCCTAATATTCAATCCTGGTGCAACGAAGTATAAATACGAAAACTAATTCCATAATTTACATTTCTATTACCTGGACGTGAATTACATTATTAAATCCCAATAATCCCTAACCTGTGGAACTCCATCAAGCCTTAAAGCCGCGTTTACATCAGACCAGGCATGATCCGAGTTGTTTATCGAGAAACACCAACTAAACTTCTGTTATTTCAGCCTTTCAACGATCCTACATTGTTAACAGCATCAATTACAGCTGAAACCGCCGAGCTGTCCCACCAAAAGCAGCCAAGAGACACCTTCAGGTAGAACGATTAGAAATCGTTTCCATTGAATCGACAGCGATTACCTCGAACAACTATGCAGCCTGAGCAAACTCGTCTCGTGTAAACGCAGCTTGAACCCCCAAAGGAAACCATTAGACCCAAACGAAATCTCTCATCACTCCCAGTTCACGCGACTAAAATGACAAAAATCGTTCAATTGATGCTCGAAGAAAGGCACGATAACAATTCCAAACTTTCCAATAGCATCAGCTATCAGTAATTCCAAGGATTAACCATCGACAGTTCTAACGTTAACCTCTTGTACCAACAAGTATGTCCCAAAGTGATCTTACTTGAGCCATCCATGGGATTTGTGAGCGTGAACAGCAACTGGTACAGGAAAAGGTTTGGGCACGTGGTAAGGTACGGCCACGTGCACAGGATAAGGCCTGTCCACATGGATCACTTTCTCGTAGGGAACCGGGAACGGTTTGGGTACAGGGACAGGAACAGCCACAGGTCGATCCACGGGCACGTGAACTGGCCTGTCGAAGGGAACAGGCACGGGTCTGTCGACGTGCACTATCTTCTCCACGTGAACCGGATACGGCTTTGGGACTGGAACCGCGACTGGTACCGGAATGGGACGATCCACTGGCACTGGGACCGCTCGGTCGACTGGTACAGGCACCGCCACGTGTTTGGTCACTGGAACCACGAATGGGACCGGGTGTGGAACCGGCTGAGGCACTGCGACTGGAACCGGGTGCGCAACTGGCTGAGGCACTGCGATTGGTACCGGATGCGCAATTGGGTGCGGAACTGGTAGTGGAACTGCAGCTATTTAATGTAAGTAAAACAGAGTTGCGTTTAGATGAGAGATTTAGAGGTGACGTTTGTTTTAGGTAGCCATAGTAGCCATGGTGGCCATGAATTATACGAATGTAGAACGAGTTATGATTGAAAAATTGAAGCTACTGTGCAGATTCTACATCTGGGTTTACGAATAAAAATTATAAAATATGTTATAAGAAATAAAATATGCTGTTATATGTACTGTCTTAATTTACATATAGAAGAGTTGAAGATGATATTGGTGGATATTGTAATTGGTACAGCATTAGAAAGGAATACATGCTGCACAAGTGTGTATGTAATATACGAATAATATAAATATACAGGGTATTCTAGCAACGGTAGTACAACCGACAAGAAGCTAATTCTACATGAAAAAACAAATCGAAAATAAAGAATAAAATTTTTTCGTTCGAAGCTTTGTTATTGTGAAAATCGACTTTGAATATTCACCGAATACGCTAATATACTGATGGTCCATCCATGGTAAGCCATAGTTAAGTGCACGCGTACCCGGTGAATATTCAAAGTCGATTTTCTCGACAACGAAGCTACGAATGAAAAAATTGTATTCTTTTTCTTTGATTCGTTTCTGCATGTAGAATCACTCCCTTCCCGGTTGTACTACCGTTGCTGGAACACCCTGTATATAATATATCTATATATATTATTACTAACCTTCAATTGGTGACCACTATTTTCATAGCTCTAAAGATAAACGTGACGTCAAATTGACTCCCTATTAATACTGGTGACTTGACATCAAATTGATTCCGAATTTGACGTATCCTTAAATACCTAGATCTAGTAATATACGTAGACGTATATTACTAGACACGTAAATGTCACCACTGACGATACTGAGTCAATTTGACTTCGAGTTATTACTATTGTAGTGATATGAAGTCAATTTGACGCACGTCGTCACTTTAAGGTTAATATATATCACTGTTAATTGTATTTGGAGCATTGTAGTGAAAAAGAAGTGGAGTAATTGATTGATGGTGTCGTAATGTAGCACTGACAAGATCATAAAGACAGGATATCCATATTTTCATCATTGACAGAAGCAGGGTCGTGTAACTTCGCGTGATGAGGAGAACGAATTGAAGTAGGACATTAACGATTGACATGACGAACTTCAATGCATTGGCGTAGACGTAAAATCAATATTCATTAATCGCGATTATAATTAATCGCGAAGAAAATCATAATGATGTAATTTATCTTACTATACGTTTGCGTTATTAGCCAAAACGACCGATAATCTTTGTTACTGTTTTCGGCCAATAGATGTCACTGCCTGTGATCAAGGGAGCGTCAGCAGAATTGATCATTTTCTTTTCTCGAACGCATAGTACGTAACTTACACTAGAGGTCGCCTCGAAAATTTATGAAATTTTTCTATTTCTTTGAAGTTTTAAAATAATGTCAATCGTTAACACGTATAAGAAAATTATAGTACACGTACGTGTATATGCGTATGTTCAATACTAGTGCAATTTATATTAATAGTATTGTGAACGTCATGAATAATAAAAATAATTATGATAATCTTTTTTCCATTTAAGTACAAACTTGATAATTATTAATTATTATTGATTATTATTAATAAAATAATTCCTATCTCGTTGGAAAAACTAAAAATAAATTGTACATAGTTATTGCTCGTTTCAAATAATTATACTTTGAACGACATAACTACAAATAGCAATAATGTTTTGAAATCGTCATCAGTATGCTACACACAAAATTAATTAGTTTTATCAAAGTGTCAGTAGTGTCATGAAAGAGAAATTTATGCACTTTAGCTGCTCTTGAGTAATAACGGAAACGTGTGTAGAAACTATGAAAGATATCATAGTGACGCCATTCATAGTTTAGAAGGTGGCCTTGAGCAACCAATTGAACTTGAACATAGAATACGAATTAGGTATATTAATTCATACTTGATGACCAAACAAATTTCCTAAACAATAGTCCTTCTCTGATTGACTTTCGTTGACCATTTTGTATTTCCTTGGTAAACTGTCAAGTTCATTTTTATAAGGTGTTCCAAAATTCACGCAAGATTTGAATTTTGCGCTATTTATACGGTAAAGTATTGCCAACGAAAAAGAAGACGGCATGACAGCTGACAGTTCAGGGTTATTAAAAATGGAGCGCTACACGAAAACATTGTCGAACAATATTTACAATTTTTAATTAAAAACCTGTGTTTTCTATCAAAATTACATCTTGCGTTAATTTTGGGACACCCAACACAAAATATCCATTAGGAACACTGACATGTCTTATATAAAACAAAATTAAAAAATTTTCCTTTTATTCAGAAGACTAAAATTTTTTATATAGAACAAGATTTAACAACTTATCTTCCATTTACTTTTTTTATATATTTTATAGAATTGGCAAATTACCATCCATTTTTAAAAATTGAACCATAAGTGAACAATGAATCAATGGTCAATAGATCACTGATGGAATAAAGGCTTACTTAAAATTATATTATTTTCAGTTTATCTGATGTTAATTTTAAATATTAAATTAAATCAAATTAAATTGAAATATGAGTAATTTTAATTACAAATGTAAACAAAGTAGGATAGCGAGTATACTAACGAGCTACATGTGCTATGGCTGGCGGTAGTGGCGGCGGTGGTGGCGCTACTGGCCCAATCGCGTGATCCAAGTGTGCCCCTATGTCCGGAATGGAAGTCTCGAAGACAGGGGCTGGTTCAGGTGGACTAAAGACTTGCTCGGGTACGCCATATTCCAAATTTAAAAGTCCTCTTTTGTCGTGTTTCTTTAATATGACTGATTTATTTTTCTCGTGCTTTTGGACAGTAATTGCTGCACTCCCTACCAGGAATAGGGATAGTAGAAACTAGGAAAAAGTCAAATATGCGTGAGTATAGAGGACATCACAACGTAAGGATATAAAAATAAAGATAAATTTTTATAATTTATACGAGTTATAACTATTTTTATACTTAAATAACTTTTGTTTATAAATGTAGAATAATTTAGCTAATTTAAATAATAAATTTAATAATAATTTGAATAATAATTATAGTGATAATTCAATTATAATTTTGATAATCTTTTTCTTCTCAAAAAAGTATTTTTTCTTTTAAAACAATTCTATAGTGTGATAACTGTAGACTTGTATTTAAATAAAAACACACTATACCTAGTATTTTTTACACAGACCGTAATTTTAAACGACAGGGCAGATTTTTAAATAAAATACACTTTTGAATAATCAATGTGCAACAAAGTACAATCAATATAAAAGTCGCATTTTCATTTTACCAAATTCTATGTCAAAGATAAATAGAATCCTTTATATCTCGAAAATTAATATTAATAATAATAAACATCCATTTATAAAATAAAAACATCTAAATATGTGACATACAATAACATAAATAGATCCACAAACTTAATTACTTTCTCTAATGATTAAACCACCGAGTAACAAATTAAAACTTCACTATATAAAAGAAAAAAATTCTTCTAATCACTTAACACCTCAACAGCCAAACATCCCTGAGATCACTGTTCTCCGACCAATGTAACCACAACTCTATCACTGGTATAATACCAAAAACAACCATATCACAGTTAAAAATGTAAAAGATCATATATGTGAAACGATTAGAGGAAGAACGAAGGAAAATATACCAAAATGATCTTCATGACTGTTCCCAGAGAGGCTTCCTAAATCCCAGCTAGTGGCTACGGTGCCGAAGGAAAACTGCGTTTGCTCGCTATCGGTGACCCCCATAAGTATTTATAGGGCATCCACCGGTGACACATCACGGTAGGAAGAGCACATCGTTGTCTTCATCGAGCTGAATGGACTTTCGCTGGTACCAATCCTGGGTGATGGCCAAATAGCGGTCGTGACCGCTTTTCTTTCATGCAGCTAGCTTCGAACACGTCTATGTGGAAAAGAGAATGAGAAGCATCATCATTCGCGTGTTAGGACGAGTGTGGACGTAAGTTTCACGTGACTGGGATCGTCTTTGAGATCGTTCAGATAGGCTAGCTACGGCCAGGTGAAAATTGTCTACGTGAAGATTCAAATTAATAAGAATAGCTGCGCGTCCATTCGTGACACGCTTGTATAGCAACCTGGTTATGCGAGTGGAAGACGGTGTCATTTTTTCTTCCTTTCTGTTATATCCCGACGGAAGCGCTGCAGTGGCCGCGGCGGGGAATACCAATGCCGCGTTTGCGTAAGCGTGAAATGTGCATTAAGGAAAAGCATCATTCATAAGTCGTGTGGCACGTATCGTGTATATATTCACATGACAATGTTTGCGATATATAATATGAAAGCAACGAAGTAACTTATATTTTATATGTATTAATTGTGTTATTACTGTGCTCTTGTTAATTGTGTTAAATTATATTATGTAATATTATATAGATATACTATTAGATATTGCGTGATGTTTGGGATTAAGTACCATTAAGTAAAATTGTGTGTTATATAATATTGTGCAATGTCGTATTGGCCCTTAAGGTTATTACACTACTATACAATGCTATATCTTTATTATTATTATAATTATAGTAATCTACTTTTGCTTTTATTATAGTTATCGAAGTCTACCTTTATTATTATTATAGTTATGGAAGTCTACCTTTGCTATTAATGTAATTATAGTGTACTACCTTTACTATTATTATTGTTATGGGAATCTATCTTTACTATTAATATAATTATAGTGATCTACCTTTACTATCATTATAATTATAGTAGTCTATCTTTACTGTTATTATAATTATAGCAATCTACCTCTACTATTATTATGATTATAGTGGCCTACCTTTACTATTATTGTAAATATCTTTACTATATATAAATAGCTAATCCTTGTGAGAAAAATAAATTAAATTTATAACGTATAAATTGCCTTTATGTTTGAATTGAAAAATAAATTATTATTATACAAGTATATTATACCATTATTATATATTATATACGTGAACTTACAAAAATATGCAAAATAAATAGTACTTGAGTAAAACTTTCCATAAGAATATTAACAATCTCCTAATAACATGATCAATAACTCAATCAAAATTAGTGCATTCCACTATCCCCCACAACTATACTCTCAATCATATGAAATTACACCTATTCCTCCATTCATTAATTCCTTTTCTACTTAGAATCAAACAAAAGCACGCACAGTACTGGAAATATCATCTTCCCAATCCTAATTCCTATAACTTATAACTATACTTACAACACACTTGATAACCAATTTTCCATCGATTCTAAAATAGTAAAATTTAAGTAATCTCGAGTAACCTGACTCATAATCCACTCCTAATTATCGTCCATAATAATCGTATCTAAGTATTATAACTGATATAAGTAAACCTAACCTAACCTAACCCTGTAAAAGAAAAGAAAGGGAGGAGGAGAACAATTATTCAACTTTATTTGAATGAAAATGAATTGAGATTAATTAGAATCGTCCAACTTGACCGTTAACTATTTCGTCATTGTAGGTATCGAACTGGTTGGAGCGTGTTATGCATTCATAACGATGAATAATGGATGGCTAATGGTGGCCGGCATTAGAAGTGGCTCGTACGTATTAGAAAATGAAAGTTAAGAAAGTTCGCGGACGCGGCCAACGCGGAAACAAACTAGCGCCACTGGTGCAAGAAACGGATCAGCCGGTTTCGTTGATCTCGTTGGCCGAGTAAAGGCAACAGCTCTTCGTTACAGAAACCAAAGAATGCCACCCGTTCACCAGGTCTGAAGCGTGACACGAATTCTTAGCGAAACATCACGGTCTATTTGTTTATGATTGCGAAGATTAAGTTGCAATAACTACCATACTCTATACCATTTTAGTTAGCATATTTGGATTATCTGAAGTTGAATTCGAGAGCGAGTGGTTGGTTTGAAATTTGTACATATTACAAGTAAAATTACGTAATGATGAAAAAGACCGTAACTGAGAATCCTTTTCAGTGAATTAATTGAATTACAGCATTTACGTTTTGTAACTGAAATATTGTTATGATCATAGAGAATGTGATTATGACAATGTTATGATAACACAAGAAGAATCGTGAAATATTCGTTTTTATTAGCTAAACCATCATTATAATTTAATAGAATTTTTCGTTCCTGTAATACTAGTTATATATAGTATAATAATATATACAATATATGTATATATCTATGTATAGTAGTTATATGTATAATTATAAATTCCTTAATTTGATTTTTGTAATTTAATAGAATTTTTCATTACTGTAATACTTGTAATATATAGTACAATAGTATATACAATATATATATTTACGTATAGTAATTATATGTATAATTATAGATTCCTTAATTTGATTTTTAATTTTAAATTGTTCAACTCATTTTTTTAATTCGGATAGGAATAATATTTTTTTAAATAAATTGACTTTTGACATAATAAGAAAATATTCTTATATATTATAACAAAAAATTTTAAAAATAATGAATTTAGTTTTATTTATTTTTTAAATATTGAATATCGTAGTATAAGTTATACCCTCAATTATTTACAATATAAATATAGTCTACTATCATAACAGCTGTATCAAAGTATTCACTTTTGGTCACAAATCAATATTAAATTGGACAAGTCAATTAATCTAGAGATAAAATAAAAACGATTTCGAAAACGCCGATGAAATTATAAAAAAGTCTTCGGAGAATTTGAGAAAACGCGAATTGCACGTGCCGCTTCCATTTTGCAATACGTGCTCGGAACAATAGAGAAAATAATTACAATAGAAGTAGGTAAGTAGTACAATCGACTATCCGATCTACGAAATGTTTCCAAACAAAATTCATCAATCGAGTAATTGATAAAATAATCAAAATTTTAGAAATACTATTACACACGATCCTTAACCAACATGGCCGTTAGATTCCCTAATCATGTTTAAAGAATTCTTTCATATGACAAATTAACGAAGAACGTGTAAATAAATAATTATTAAAAATTTAAAAGAATTATTTAAAATAAAATGTATAAGCTGCAAATTAGAAATTAGAAATTATACAGGATAAAATTATTTTAAAAATCATTTAAGTCAAAAGGAATGATCTATTTTTCTTTATTTACTAATCAGACGACATTTTTCTTTATATATTATATACTATATTGAGATTTTGGATTTATAATTGTAAAATAACTACAATATATATTCTCTATTAAATTCTTTTATTACTCAAGGAGAGTATATCTAACTTCGTGTTCTTTTCTAGAGTGACTGATCGACATAAAATTATTTCGTGTACAGAGAAGGGAGGTCCGAAGTGAGGTTAGGGTTGGCCACCATTATAATTTTAAAATAACTACGATATATATATTTCTTTTTCAAATTCTTTTGTTACTCAAGGAAGGTATATCGATTCGTTAAAGAATGTCAAAAGAGTATGTGACACAGTTCGCCTAACTTCCAATTCTTATCTAACATTTATATAAACATCGGTTCTCGGAATCTAGGTCTTATAAACTATTTATTCGCATCTTATATTCTAGATTGATTTTTGTATATAACTAAACTTATCTTTTCAATAATCTACACAAATCATCTAGAAATCATAGCAATAGTAAATAAATAATTCTCACAACAACCCTCTTTATCCTTTCTTGTAAGTTCAAGATAACCTCACATACCATGAGATCTAAACAACTGAATCTCTATAATATCACCATAGGATTAAAGAATTGAAGAAATTCTTTACATTATAATCCTTCTAGACCAAGTTTAAATACACAATAGTAAATCTTTCAAACATCATGTTAACCTCCAAAATTACTAAATTACTATCATAACAAATATAGACATGTATTATATATTACATATCATAACAAAAATTATTATCTATGTGGGAACTATAACACAGAATATCCTGACTAGTGTGGTAAAGAGGGGGTTAATAATATTTAACATTTAATATTTATGGCCGAAGGATGGAGGAGTATATGAAAGTTTCGAAGACTTTCCTTTTATTGGACTGACTGCTCTTCGCCTCGAAGAGATCATCACGTCATCACTAGTTGTAAATGTTTCAGACGTAAACAGTCGCAGACTGCGTGTCGCCTGACTGTTTACGTCGTCTATTCTAAAGATTGCTTATAAACATGAACTTCTATTCTTAGTTATATTTTTAATTTCTTGATGGTATTATAAAATAAACGGGAGCTCGAGGTTTTCTGTGATGCGTGCAGCATGGTGGACTGCGGAAAATTGTCCCCTTCGAACCCGTCAACAAAGTTCCTATACCTCTCTATGACATCAGCCCATTGCCTAATTTCGTTTTGTCATTCAACCTAACTTCGAGGAACCATCTAGCTTACCAATTTTCCTCGAAGCAAAATAGATCTCGATGTAGGGTGACGCTATTAAAAATGAAGATTCTTCTCACAATAGACCAAGTTTAGGTACCCTCCTCTTCATACACGTATGTCACCAGAGAAGAAGAAATACGCTTGCAGTTTCTCTATCAGATCACTCGAAATGCTATCGCTGAAACAATTCGTTTAGGCGAAACTTCCAGTGCAAACTGAAAGTTCAAGATCATTACATGTAAACATCCAATATAGTGTAAATGTAAGCGAGTTTCATTATAATTCTTGAGCACTTTCTTCTCCGGAAACATGAAAGCAGCCAATCAACAGAGTCGAGTTCCTGGACTTATCAAACAGGGCAACCTGACTTTGACCATCTGAATCGATCGATCTGTTTATCTCGTTGGACAAGGAATATATAAAGCTTCGGTTTTCTCGATCTAACGAACAGTTTCTTCTCGACGAGACCGACATGTCTATGATCACGGTAAGGAACATAATTACAAAATACAATTATCAATTAAATATTCGTTTCCTTTGATCTCTTCGATTTCTTCGATTTATTCCAACGAATAATCAAATTAAAATTCTTTTTACCATTTTATCGATGTACAGGGTGTGTCAAGTGAAACGTTACCATTTTCTGCAAAGTAATATCAATTAAGTTACTTATGCATAGAAATTATCGATTTTAGAAATATTTTACCATTGATTTTGGATTCAAAAGATTTTTGAAGATACATATTTTAAGTTTGATATTTTTTTCTTGATTTCTTGATATTTTCGACTTATTTCTTGCATCTGTGGTATCTTTATTGCATTATGAGAAATGGAGCACTCTGAAGAATGTAATTGTGTACGAAGTACGAAAAAATTTTTGATATTATTTTTGGTAGAGTGAATTTTGAATTTCTAAATTTGCATTTTTCTCTGACATTGTGAGATCCTTCATATTATATTCCATTTTTAATGCTGTATGGTAACAGATCGTTGCTGTTAATTTTCATCGAGTTTTATTAAAATTTATTTGTATATCGTAACAGATGGCTCCTAGAACTTTATATACACATTTATAATTTATATTCAATATCAGACTTTATGCAGAGAAATTTATTTTCGAAATTAATATTTTTAAATTTAATATTAAATTATCCGCAGAATATAATAGAATCGTTTTTACCAGTGTCAGAATATTATATTAAGCCTTCAAAAAATTTCTCGCTTTAAAACATTGTTGAAGCAAAATTGGTATACAGCCGTCAGAATTTGTCTATGAAAAATAAATAAATATTTAAATATCGATGAGGATCTATAACGTTTTGGTGGTGTTGAATATTTTCTAAGTAGTGACGTTAATCATGATTATTACTATTAAAATCATTATTTAAATACCTAACACTTGGTAAATGATAACAATATTAATTAGCTATTATCATTACTTCATGTAATTACCTAAAGCTTGGTAATTTAATAATTATCATTGTTACATTTAAATAACTAACACTTAAATAATGTTAATAATGACCATTATTATACCAATTGATAAAATATAAAATTCCTCTGCTAAGAGTATTTGAATGTCGCATTGTAGTCCATCAATATATTCGTATCTCTATGTTCTACTTGGCCATAGAGTATAGCGTTCATATGAGTTCCCGCTTCTGTTAAATTTGTACGAGGATTCGGTAGATTAAAAAATAAAAATTATCAACTCATATGGAACATGTTCATCTCTTCCTGTAAGTACATATCTCTAAAAATAATATACAATATATATGAAACATGTAAAATAAGTAGTACTTTAAATAACACATTGAAACTTTCTAAAGATAATTTTTATTGAGGTTCAACTTTATTATCAATTTTAAGTATACATTTAGACGTCTATAGTCTATTCGTCGCATTTAAAAGACATTTACCTGTAACAATTTACTTAAGTCGCTTTCCTGTCTATTTCGCTCAAGAATGGCTTGGAATGTTTGAGTGTGATCAGTAAACTCGAATACATCCAGTGAATTGTAATTCTTTGATCATTCCTGGATACGAGCCAAGTACGCCAAGAAATCTGCAACACTGTGCAGCAGACGTGATAAATTAATGGCAACACTAAGTTTACAAATTCTTGTCATTCGAAGGCTCAAACGATCCAACTAAAGATAGACACTGTTAGAAAGAATTTAAAGGGAATTATTATTAAACATATCGACAACTAACGCTTTGGTATTTCTCGGCATTTCATCTAGGGATCCCTAGATTCTACGGTGCCGAACAAAGGCTACCTAGATCATCTACGTGTCTTCTAATAGCAATTAACCTTCAAAAATCTGTAGAAAATATTTACACATACTATTATCAGAATAATAGTTAACTTTTTTATTTATTATTATATTTCATTCTTTTACTATCCTTTTACTACTTATTTGATGTATAATCAATTATATTATATATTTATAAACTTTTTACTTTTGAAGCATATATTATATATATTACCATATTATACATAGTATACATATACTATACAATACAGTACATATCTATATTATACATACTACTTATGATCGACATAACTATTGCATACTGTATATAGTATAAGAAAGTAGTATAATATAGTACTACATATACTATATACACTATATAAGTATTATATATAGGTATTAATTTTATCTTACAATTTTGTAGTGCTGTATTGCTTTCCATTCTTATTTAAAGAATTTATTACAGTAAGTACAAGATTGTATTCTAACATCAGATAGTATAGTTACCATAATGTAAATTCATGTCTATTATAGACTATTCCTTCTAACTGGCATTGAAAAAAAAATATTTATTATATCATAATACAAACAAGTAATTTAATACTTTGACACAAAGTGAAAATAAAACTTGTATGTAATCATTTTGTTTTAATTATATTTCTAATTTACATTGCATTTCTTCATTGAAGTAACGAAATGACTATATTTACCATTGTAATAATTCACGAGTATGGCAGTTGCTCTATTTTTCAGATAGCAAATTATAATATTCAGTTATTAAATTGTTACTTAATAAATAATTGAGATAAAAGATAATCAATTACATTTTTTTGTAATGATTAAATATTTTTCTCACAGGTGCTAATTTCTCGTAATTCACTCAACTCTCAAACACTCAAAGAAACGTGAATTCAATACATTAGATATACATATACTGGGTGTTCCAAAATTTACGCAAGAAGTAATTTTGTTAGAAAATACAGGTTTTTAATTAAAAATTATAAATTTTATTAATAACTTTTAATCATGAGGTGAATTAAAATAAGTCTATGAATAATTTTTAAGTAATTAAAATAGGTTAACATATATTTATTAAAATTAATTAAAATTATACTAGTTTTGAAATTGTTTAAATAAAAATTTTATAATTATACTGTATTTTACACTTTTTAAATATGTTCACAATCTCTTTCTTTGAATTAAACAATTTTTTAGAAAGAAGTCTATTATTTTCTCATTGTTTAGGATTTATTTAATATCTTTAACAGTTGTGCAGATTTTCTTTTGTTCTTCAATTTTGTAACACCGTTTTTTAAATAACATCTTAGACATGAGTAAATTTTTTAAAATGCCATATGTCTGATTAAAATAAGTTCCATGTGTTTCTATTTCCTTTTTCCAAAAGTTACTTAATTTTGGTATGTGATTAGCAAATTGTTTGATAATTATTTTATTATTGGTTTTTGTTTGTTATTGATTTGTTATTGTTTGATAACTGAAATATTTTCAGTATTAGCTTGGATTAATTTTACACGAATCTTATAATAATTTTGAGAACATTGAATTTCAGCTATTCCTGATATTTTTCTGCAGTTATGCGTTAGCTGCTGAAACAAACGATACGAAACTGAGTAAACGAGGAATAGTAGAACCTGACGGATGGATTGGTATGCCAAATCCTCGAGGAGACAGCGGTGGACAGTCGATGCTAATTAAGCCGGATTGGAGAGGACTTAAGTTACCTCCTTTTAACTTAGCACACAGGGGGTAATACTACTTTGAAACTTATTGTTTTTAAATACACCAACGTCACTTTTATTGTCGAATAATTGATTTGGTTTATCCAACTTTTCAAATTGCACAGGCCATAAATTTTCCTTTTTTTTATAAACAAACATTAACAAGAATTTATATTAACATTAACACCATAACATTAACAAATAAATATCACAATTTAACAGATTATTTAGTTATTCTGAGAATTAGTTGATTTTTATGCTAAATAAATAAAAAAAGTTAAAATCATAAATGCATAAATTTCTAAATGAGAATTTAACTTGATCAACATTTAGGAAATATATGAAAATTATTTTAATTAATTAAAAATAACACTTAATTATCAATTTTTGTATACATTCCTGTCTTGAAATCAAACATTTTACTTTTCTAAATTCTTGTATTCTTTAAGCAACTACTGAAAATTAAAAAATTCCATACTAATAATTATTAATATTCTAGGATACTTCTGAAAATTTATTATCATTTTGTACATCTAATATTAGTGGAAGTATAACAAAATTTAATAATGCTGTCATATATTTCAGAAATAATATTTTGTTGAAAGACCCTGCAATAATGATTTCTGTAGTATTTTATGTTCAATAAATGATATAATTAATTACATTACAGAAATATCATATAATAGTAATAAATATATATACAATAATTACCATTTATCAAAAGCATACAAATAGTACTCAGTCTAAAACATTTCCAAAAATGTCAAAGAATACTTTTTTCAAATCTTCAGATAATACTCATAATGTTTTGTATGTTATAGATTAAGTGGCGGACTAGGTTATGGTAGAGGACCAGTATTTCCTTTGCCAAGCGGAAATATATTAAACTCAATTCCATTAGTCATAACGAAACATGTGGTCTTAGAGAAGCCAATTCCGATTCCACAGCCAGTTTACATCGAAAAACGCATGCCTGTTCCGGCCGAGATGATGCCTAAACCGGCTCCACTTCCCGGTCCGGTAGGAAATCGTCCTTAAATTTTCAATTACTTTTTGCATAGCTTTGTCCTCCAAAATTTAATATGCATATACGCATAAAAAATAATTTTAAAGTTTAGCACCTTTATAGAGAGAAAATAAATGATAAAAGATGTATGATATTATTTAAATTCATTTATATGTATATTACACTTACGGTATACTATTTTTAGCATTTGCGTCGTTTACCATTTAAAGTCTACATTTCTTCTCAAGTGTCCCACATTTCGTGGAATTACTTTCATTCATGGAATGTGCTTCGTTGATACTGATAATTGATTGAATTCACTTATTCCGTAGGCTGTTCCGGCTCCGTTAGAACGCGCAATGCCAATTCCCGTAAAAGAACCGATGACAGAGCCAGTACAACAATCGTATCCAATGCCGGTAAAGCAAGCATTACCAGTTCCGCTTCCGGCTCCAGTTCCAAGTTCGGCCCCACCGCCACCAATGGCGGTTGGTCCGGTAGTTTGCGACGGTCGAGATTATGGCGGCGGTCACTTTTATCCACCGTTGCTCGCGCAGTTTTTTCATAGTTTTGGCGCCGGCTTCCTGCACGGTTTTGGCCATGGTTTCAGTCACGGATTCGGCCACGGTTTGGGCCCTGGTTTCAACTACGGTCACGGCCACGGTTACGGCTACCCACCTCTTCCCTACGTTCCCGATTACGGTCATGGACGCGAGAACAAGAAACCGGACAATAATTAAAAGAATATTTTCGGAAGGAAAACAATATCATTTAAAATCGAATGTGGATTCAAATGAAATATTAGTATTTAATTATTACAAAGTTTAAGTTAAATAATATTTATTGATATACAGTTTAGAATGTTACTTGAAAATTTTGAAAATAAGTGTTATAATATTTGTTAGATTAATAACTCTATGCAGTAGTTTTGTGTATATACTAGTAAAAGGGAGAAAAATTTGTTGATAATAAATATAATGATTTATGAACTTTGATATCTAATTCGGTAACACTATCAAAGATGTTAGGATATTAAAATTTTTAGTAGAGTAGTCTTTTTTTTAGTAGAGTAATTTTATGTAGAGTAGTCTTAATTACAATTGAACGAAATACTTGAGATTTCCCATTGTTTTTTTTTTCTTACGCCCCTGTTTTTCCTATGTTGATTATAATAAAAATATTGAGAAACAATAATTCTGTATAAATACGGCTACAGATCCTAAAAAGAATACGTGTTTTAATAAATCCCTGTATTCTCTTACACCTCTATATCTGCATACAGTTACATACCTTATTCCTGTGAAAGTGTTTCTCAACTTCACATCCTATGTGTGTAAGACAATTGGGGTTGTCTCTCATATTTTAATAAAACGAAACAGAACGTATTTTAGTATAAAAAAAGCAATCCATTATATTTCAAAACTAACAGTAATTTTCAGCATTTTAATAGTTGTGTAAAGGATTTTGAATTACCTCCTTTTGCGTTAAAAAAATTACATGGTACATTATAGAAACTTAGAGTAGAGAAGTTGAGAGATACTTTTCGTGTCACCATCGGCAGGTCATCGGTTGGACGCGCACCAAGACGTCCTGTCAATTTTGTGTAATCAGAAAACAGCTGATCAAAGTTATTCAAGTGTAAATAATAATGAGGACTTCGAGAGTTACAAGCTTCACGTGGAATTTTGAAAATTGAATGACAGATCTGCGTCCTAGCATATACTTTTTTTGTCCGTCTTCTGATACGTCTTTAAAGAATTCCACGCAGATACAAATCGATGTTTAGGGGCCACGTTAAATGTCCACATGTAAGTATACTTTGTTTGCCTGATCATTGGTAATGACTGTTTAAGGTTTTAGTTTAATTATCGTTTTGTTATAATTGAATGTTATAAATGTAAAAGATGCGGCGAATAAAAGAAAACGAGGTTATGTTCTATCTTTAAGAACTTTTCGTGTAAACAATTTATAATCCGAATAACATCCTATTTTCTATATTACAGTAATTGGTACAAATCGTAGAATTTTTACAAACACAGAATGTTGACATTAGAAGATTCAGAATGTAAGGATTTTTCAAAAGCCACAATGCAAAATAAAGAAAGCAATGAAAGAAGAAATGATGGAGAAAATTATGAAAAAGAGAAATATCCAATAGCAAATGGAGAAATATTAAGAACAGCACTTCTTTCCACAGAAGATGTTGATGACATTGAATCTCAGGAAGATGATATATCCTCTGACCTTTTATCAATTGAAAATGATTCTGAAATTACAAGTGAATCAACTGTCAGTGACTGGGATGATTTAAGACCCGACTCACCTTTATCGTATGTTACTTCTGTACCTAATAATAAAGATTTTATAATAATAACGCAGCTAGAATCAGATAATGCATTAATAACAAAGAAATTAAATAATGAACGCTCTTTAGCTAGTAAGAAATCTAAATCTCGACATCGTTCTAAACGACACAATAAAATGCTATTATTAAGAAAATTAATACCCAAGCATGAACCAATAGTTGAAATAAAAGAGGAGGAGCATTCGATTATTTCAACTGATATAGATGAACGTGTGCCAACAATGGAAGAAATAGATTATGAAGAATCTTCTATGGATCAACAAAATATTTTAGATTCCAAAGATAATACTGGCTGGTTACAAAGCTTTAGACCTTTACCATTATATTATACAGAAAGAGGTAAACCATACTTAAAATGCCCAGCATGTGGTGCAATGTTTTTCACTTCAAATTCATTCCAAAAGCACTTGTACTCTCATATGTACAAGGAAAATGATACATTTATATGTTCCTTTTGTAATTATACCAATACTGAGCCTGGTATGTTATTCACTCATTTATCTAAACATCAAGACCAATGTGAATTTTGTAACGAAAATTTAATGCGTAAGAATAATTTTGAGAAGCATTGGGACATAAGAGCATCAAACTTCACTATGAAAAGAGATCATCGAGGAAGATTTGTATGTACTCTTTGCAAATTAGTATTCGATTTATTACCACAGTTAGAAAAGCATTGGTTTAAACATGCATGTAAAAGAGAAAGAACTTATCAATGTAAAGAATGTAGTGGATTGTATGAGAGCAGAGAAACCCTAAATAATCATAAATGTATGAAGTGTCCTGTTTGTGGTAAGGTTTATGACAGTTTACACAGATTAAAAGCACATACAATGTGGACAAAACATAACTTAAAGTGTCCAATTTGTTCTTATGAATTTATTCTTGCTATGGATCATGAAAAGCATTTGGCATTGCATAGACAGACATATAGCTCTATGAAAGATTATGAATATTGCTTGCAAGCTGCAGATGGCAAGACATTTCAGTGCAATCTTTGTGACAAAATATTTTATGCCTTACCTTCTTTAGTTTTGCATCTTCAGGAAGATCATGACATTGAAAATGTCAAGAAGGAAGTATTAAAAGACGACTGCAATGGAGAACAAAAAGAAGAATCTGTCAGTGAAGTAATACTTCGTGAATTAAAAAATCAATCTGCAAATTATACTAGCGGAAACAATAACCTAACCTTAACAAACAATAAAATCGAATTGCAAAATGCGATATAAATATAAAGTAATATTGCAAATTTCGGATGATGGAAATGAAAAAAAATCATAAAAGATCTGAAAGCTAAAAATTACTCATAATAATGAAACGTGCCGTTGTTATAAATCAGTCACACTGTAGTATATATTAAACTCGATTAAATATGACTGGCAACAAATAACTTATAAATTATCGATAAATATATTCGATTTTATCTGATCAAAAAGTTCTAAAATAAACTGTCTTACAGTTTCGCCTCACTTTCTCTCGAGAATAAACATATATCTGTATATTTTTTTAGCAATAATGTAAAATACAGAATCATCACGCTCACCTACTCGAGATACTGATATCGTCACAAAATGAATGATATTATTTTAAATAATATAATTAAGAATCTCATGTAATTTCTCTAATAATATATAGAACTTTTTGATTCAGATAATAGAGGTAATTTTTTAGCAGTTTATTAAAGTAATGTAATCACATCGTGAATTTTCTGTGTTTTATATTAGAGGAATATGTAATGTTAAGTTAACGTGAATTTGCATTTGGCTGTATCATGTCTGCCCCAATGTATTGAAAAAAACAATACACAGAGCTATCAGTCCTGCTGTAGCTATTTCTAATTAATTATTATTCTATCTTGTTATTCTTTGTTATGTGCGATTGGATTGGTTTATATAGTTTTATTTAAATACATTGATATATTTTCTTCATATATGTATATATAGTTACCATTCACAATAAGCGTACTGCCTTCAATTTCCCCTTAAGTATAATCGCATAAAATTTTGAGGGGTAAACATGATACAATACAATTTTAATGGCTGAGAAGTATCTGGAACTCGCTGTTTGTCTTACTTTTATGCGTACAGTTAGACAATTATCGATAAATCTTATGGCGTATTAATAATCATTTGTAAGTCTGATTTTGTAGGCCCGTGTAATATCGCACAATAGCTTACATAAAGAAGTAGATCTCTTAACTATTTCCTTTAAAAAATAAATATTCATGAATAGTAACATTTTGTTTGTACATGTTATTTTTCTCTTTCTTTTTTTTTTATCAAAGCTGAAATAAGAGTATTATATTTGCAAAGTCTTGTAATCAGAGATTAGAAACTCGATTAGCACACAGATCAAAATGTAATTGATGAGGAAACATCAATCTTAGTTTTAAAAAGAGTTTGTGCTTACGAAGTTTTCATCTCTTGAAAACAAGAATCACGATATCGTGGAACACGCAATTATTTTGCATTGTATACTTGTTAATACACATAGATATATAGTTTGTTCGATATTTTATACATTTTAATGTTTACACCATTGTTCCCATTTCTATCTGTCCTTCGTCACTTTGCACGTTATTATATATATACGTTCAATCATTAGTCAAATAATCTACATTCAGTTTCTCATAGTTTCAGAACCACAGTTAAATGAGATTCATAAAAATTATATTTCATTGTAAGATTTATTTAGGAATAAGAATAAAAATTTAATTCCACCGAGAAATTCAAATTCACTTGTCAAATTCTTATGCTTTAATCCATTGTTCTACGTATTCGAGCGCACCTTGAAGAATTTTCTTCTCTGTTACTCTTAATTGAATGGCTAACTTCTTGATTTGAGGTAATGTCGTTTCAAGTAGTTGCAGATCTTCCTATAAAAAGAAAAAGAGAAAGAAACAATTAAAAGACGAGAATTGCTATTTTTACGCCGGTACGGCGTTGCTTTGTACTTCAAACCAGTGTCTTATTTCACTTTCACCTTCAGAGTCGTTGGATAATTAGCAATTAGCAGCTGCAGTCTAGTGAGCAGAAATTTTCTGACGTTTTCCTCAACGACAGTTTCCAATGCACAATCCATATGCTTCAAATCGTTAACACGATCTGACTGTATCCAATGTGTCAGTTCCGCTTTGCGCATACTAAATACTCTCAGAAACGCTAACAGGAAATCGGAGATAGGTTCTGTTTTCGGTTTCAATAGAAATTCACCAACTGTCGGTAGATCTAATTTATTCAATAATTCTATACGTTCCTTTTGAAGAGAATCAGCTTTGCTGATCCCAAGTCGTAATTTAAAGCCATCCTACAAAAAAAATATTCGTTTAACCAAGTTGATTTATTATTAAAAAACATTTCTCTTTTTATGAATAAATCGTTTACTTATTCAACAATGGAGCCATCTATACTTAAGATTGTTATTGTTATTATTATTATTATTGTATTATTATTATTATTATTATTATATTATTATTATTATCATTATTATCATTATTATTATTATTATTATTATTATTATTATTATATGTAGTGGAAATACTTTATTATTATTATTATTATTATTATTATTATATGTAGTGGAAATACTATTATGATATCAACATATTTGATGTATGCAAGAATTAATTCATCTTTTGTCATTTAGTCCTTGTGTACTGTTTAAATAAATTAAAGCTATAAAATACTAGCATAAAAGTGTACAAAATACTTTTTACCATGACATAGATAGTATGACTTCCACTTTTACGTATTAAATATATTCTTCGTATATTATGTTGTTTGTTTAATTGAAAGATGCGCTGGTTGTAACCAGATTAATAAATTAAAACTTAAAATACTATAATTATAATATTTCAAATAATTTTGAACAGCTATGTACCTGTTTGTTATCCATGTATACAAATCCAGTGTGCACGAAGAAGTCAGAATTCGTTCTCGGCCCATAGCTGATAAATATCTGTTCTCCCTTTTTGAAATCTCTCAATGCATAACACTCGCAACAGTTTGATGTCGCGTTGAAATCTGTTGTGATCTAAAACGAAAACAGATGGAATATAGACGGTCGGCCATGTTACAAGTATATATATTAAACGTAGATGAGTAAACTCACTCTCCCGTTCTCATGATTGCACATGTCCCACATTGGGATCAAAGCGTGGATCATGCGTGAACCGTCCTCACTCGGAATTAGGTTTAACCTTGTCATTACTGTAGAAACTGCCCAACTGTAACATTAATATCAGTTGCAAAGTCAACCATGCGCATGCTAACTTAAATAAAATGATTTAACGCAGTTTTTTGTTGCAACTTGTTTTTATTTCGTGATTTTAGTATTCTACTGAATTATTTTTTTTATATAAATTAAGATTTCCTTGAATTATAAAGAAATACTAATCGTGCACATAACAGGTTTTTTCTCATTTTTAAATTAACCTAGAATACACGTGTCAATAATTGTTTTTATTAAAGTGACGTATCTTGTATCTCTTGCTTCAAGATAATTCGATTTGTATAAATTTACAAATTTTTCGTCATAAATATTATTATTGCTATTTTACATTTATTATTATCGTTGTTTAAAAAATATTAATAAATCGTTCATTCTCATTTGATCATGCATACTCGTCGTTTCAATGATCAAAATATGAAGACAACTTAAGAAACTTTATAAAAAATTTTTCTTTTCTTTCTTTTTTGAGGTCATATTAATTAATTTGCTTTTCTTTCTACTCTTTTTTATTATTTACACTATTAATTTATCAAAATCAAAAATGTAGCATACAGAGAAATTCCGAACAATATATTTTTACAATATTATCCCTGACTAACATTCTACTGGAGGTTAGGTTAGGTTAAGTAAACACCTGTTTGCAGTACAAACTTATATGCTTCATTACGAACAGTGATTAAATTTTCAAGATATACAAAAAAGGAAAGAGAATAGTACAAAAAAATACGAAAATTTAAAACAATTAGGACAATTAGGTTGAGAAAAAGCGACCTCTAATGTATTGATTTTTATTCGTTATAAACCCAGGTTATTAAAAAATAAATATTATAAAAAAATTATAGTTCGAATAAAAAAAATTTCACGACGGCTTCGATGTTGTAATATCGAAAGTATATTTGGATATCACGTTAACGGAAGCGGTCCCCGAGAGCGTGGAAGTAACTTTCGCCTTCGTGAGAGGCACGCTCAGAGCCCAGTCGCGCATGCAGCAGCTGTATCTGGCTTTTCGGGCAAGAACTTGACCCACAATTCCGGAAATGGAAATAAAAGAAGATTCATTGCCATCGTCCTCAACTATACCGCGGCTGTCGTGGCTCCTTCGACTTTCTCTCTCACCAGGGAAACGCTCGCCGCGGATTGCGTGAAATAAAAATAGCGTTTACAGGGGAAAATGGTGGACACCTTGTACGGGCATCTGAATTTGAGACAAAGACTCATAAAACTGCAACGAAAGCGAGGAAAGAAAAGAGAAGAAAGAAAAAATAGAAGAAGATTTAACGTTCGTCCGCTTTCTCTAAAACACGATACGCGTTTATGACAAACGTAAATTTGCTAGAACATCGATGTTTTTATCGATTTTCGAAACGAGCTACGTCGTTTCTAGATCAATTTTCACGATCGAACTAACAGAACAAAAATGAGATTACTTTTACTGTTTTCTCTTTTCGATGTTATCTCCGAATGCGATTGCGATCTGTGTGCGACTGCGCAGATGCTCTCTCGTGCGGTGTTGCCTAGTTCGTCACTGCAGGACAAAGGTGGACATTCTGCGAGACAAATGAAAGCTCCAGTCGTGTTACGGAGATCGTTCTGCTTGTCGCGTGGCTATTATATTACTTCCTCTTACGTAAAAGGAGGAAATCTGTCTCCAAAAGCGGATTTCATGATCAAAGAATATGATACGGATATACAGGGTGTACTGTAATACGTAGGATCTACTTCTAGGATTGATTCAGCAGTAGAAAACAATGAAGAAAGTTAACGTAGGCACGTGTCTTGTTTGACTTTGTTTATGAGATACTGCGAGTTTTATGCTTTACCATTAGGCAACCTTGTTACATCCGCAATACTGAAGATGACTATTTTGTATTTTAAGACGTCTACCTTGAAATTAAATAATCCAAATTAATTCCATAATGATGTAGTTGGGTAAGTTTGAAATAAATTTTTAAATAAATGGTTTGGATATGAAGGTGATATTACGTGATATATTTGTTCTCTGAATTTAAATCCATTAGATTTTAACTTGTAAGGATAATTGTATCTATTGAAATTGTTCAAGTAGTGAACTGTGTAACTGAATCGGATTTTCAACTTTAAATAACATCAGGAAATATTGAAAGGGTAACCAGCAAATGACAAGATGTCTACAGGCACGTCTTGAAATACAAAGTAGTTATTCTGAGTATCTTCTAAGAAGGTTACCAGAAGAAGCTACAAAACATGAAACCTACTATAAATAATAAACAAAGTTAAATAGTACACATGGTTTAAGGATAATATTTGGAGATACAATATGAAATTATTTACAGAAAAATTTAATTAATATATCATTTAAATTAGACAATCTTCAAAAATATATTCTAAAATTATAGTTTGGTTGAAAAATTTGGATACCTATTAATAATAAAATTAAAACAGTTTGGATGAAGTAGGTTTATAAGATCCAAGTTGGTATATAAAGAAAGTATATATCATTAATATGTAGACTTTCCTAAGGAATAAAAGAACATTAAATTTCTCAATGCCAAAGGAGCATCAACGCCAAGCACGTAACGGCTTTTTCGTTTACTACTGTACCGACAACCATAATAAATAATGCTTCGCGAACCGGCCACGAGAGAAAAGAAGGGTAATACGATTCAGCAAATCAGCTGGGAAACTGGAAGCGAGTAGATGCGTTTATGTGATAATAGAAAATTATATCCTATAGAAAAAGAACGGGAAAAGGGAACGAATGCTCGCTTCTCGTGCGTGTGGCCAGGAGCAGATAAACCGTATGAAAGTTTCGGATCCGTGTGAAAGTGCGCAGCTCCTCTCCCATTTGTAACTTCAGCGCGCACCTTGTACGAGCCATGAACATTTTCATTGGTTAAATGAACAAAAAAGATAGCATCCCATAGACCAAATTGTGTAAATTTTGTTTCAAATAACAAATTGGATTTATTCATACAGTGTCAACTGTATGTATTATCCATTTATTATTTATTCGATATTTTCTATACATTAGCAACAAATGGAAACTGGGTAAATATATGTTCTGCCTTTAAAAGGTTTTGACTATGTACTACTTATTTTGTATATTTTGCATTATTTTATGTATATATGTAAAAGTATATTGAATAATTCAGATATGTTTATCACGTTTATTTTTTAGAATTTGGCACTATTAAATTTTCAAACAAATTTATTAGGATGAAAATATACGCAAACAGAGCATACATTAATATAATAAGTATAACTGGAAATGTCAGAGAAAGTATTATAAATAAATATAATTATAATTGTAAATTCTTTTTGACATGATTTACATTTATACAAACCTCATTTACCAAACTACTATATTCATGGATAGCAAACTTAAAAACGAAAAAAGAAATTTAAGATACGTACATATTTTAATTTGCAACTTTTTTAAACATAATTAACAAATTTCAACATATTTTATCATGTTAAATGGAAATAATAGAATTATAAAATTGTAATAAAATATACAACACGAAATCCCAGAAGACCCGTTACGGCCTTATAGCAGCCAGACCCTAAGTGCTGACTTATTTCATGTTCGGTATTTTCCATTTTATCCGTTTACGGTACACTTTTGCAAACTGTTCTTTATTTCCTCGGATCACCGGATACAAGGCAACCTTTAGCACCTAATTTTAGAAACTGGGCAATAGCAATTAGGATTTGGCTGACAATAGGCCTGTCAAAAAGAAAGAATCAGGCCATATGCGATAGCCACGACTTTCGAAGCCATAAATTCACGGTCACCTCTCAAGAAGGGTCACGAATGTGCGGGTGGCCTTCCAACAACTCTACTCTGAAGGAGGGATTTCCTCTACCAGCGACCTTGTTGCAGAGGACGTTCCTCCCTTATTTAGGGACAACTGATTCGTGGACCGAGGGCTTACCCTCCATCCAAATATCTGCGAATCAGGAAAACGGTCCTTTGACGGTCCTTGGGCACTGTTTAGCTTACAAAGATCATAAATCGCGGAGTCAGTCGTTCATGAGAGGCAAGAGCGAACACATAACTCTCAACAAGTCATTATACAAGTCGTTGATCAATATCCAAATACATTACAAATCATTCTCAGCGAGTAATAAGCTCCTTCAGAAATACATAAAACTGCGTCTTATTATTAATTCTTAGTTTTTCCAACGAGATAGGAATTATTTTACCCTATTGTTATAAAAATTAGAAATATTAAAATTGATAAACTTCTTAGTCCTTATAACTTTTAACAAGTTTATACTTAAATGAAAAAAAGGTTCTCATAACTATTTTTATTATTCATAACATTCGCAATACTACTGGCATAAATTGTACTAGTATTGGATATACGTACACGTACGTATACTACAATTTTCTTATACGTGTTAACGATTGACATTGATTTAAAACTTTGAAGAAGCAGAAAAACTTCATAAATTTTCGAGAACGACCTCTAATGTAAGTCATGTACTGTGCCTTCGAGAAAAGAAGATAGCGTGTTCACATCCTCACAGCTAACTCCACTGACACTCCCATAATCACAGGCACTGACCGTTATTGGCCAAAGACAGTGACCGATAATCTTCGTCACCGTTATCGACCAATAGCAGTCACTGTTTGTGATTATGGGCGTGTCAGTGGAGTTAGTTAGCCGTGAAGATGTAAATACACTGTGTCTTCTTTTCTCGAACGCACATACCATGAACTTGAATATATTATATTTGACATTTTATATTTAAATTTTTCCATGATACTGAATAATATAAAATTTGATAATAACGGTATGCAACTATTACTTAATTAAAAAATAGTTGCTTTAAAGTCTCCAGATATCATGAAAATAATTACAAAGTGTTATTTTTATAATTAATCTATTAAATAGGTTATTCCTTGACCCGAGACTTCTACAGATAATTAGAAAGGATTACGTTACTTTTATAGATTTAAGGAATGATGCAAAAAAATACACGTTAACGTATATTGATTTTATTTTTAATTAATGTAGATAGAATATAACGCGTTTCTAATATACACGACGAGTTAACTCGTCCATTCCAATTAACATAACTATGACATTCATAAAAAATCCTTATTAAAATAAAAAAATGTATTCGAGCTAATGATAAAATTCTAGCTTCAAAACTATATTATAATTTATTATAATATTATAAAAGTAATGATATCTAGACAATAATACCAAACTAAATTCAAATATCCCGCCATAACATTAAAAATTATAAATTAATTTTAATTAATAAAAATAATCGATTAACTCTGGATAATATACAAAAATACTTTAATAATAATTAATAGTTTAATTATAATTTAAATTATAATTATAACATCTAAATAATAGAGATTCAATTGTTATAAAATATTTTCAACATAGATATTGAATATATCATATTCCGTGTATATTCTGGTACATATTTGCATGTTTTAATGTATTTTAGATGCATAAATTATTCGCAGTTTACATAGGAAAAATTTAATGGCATATGGTGTTTATAGCTGGTGAAAAGCACGTTGCAAATTTGCTGGTTCGTAAAGTGCCATGCTTATTTGTTCCTTGTATTAGGCGCCACCACAACGCTAATTGGCGCGAAAGCTTCACGTATACAAATTGGGATTGCTTATTTTAATCGACTTCGATAACGCAACGATGTTTACTCAGCGATGTTTATTAACGTGGATAGTCTAATTTCCTCAGCTAAGGTAGATATTAAATCTAAAGCACGTAAATTATATGCAATCATTTTCAACCAAGCTGTAATGCAGAATTTATTCAGGAATGCAAGTTTAACGATTAATTTAATATTTTTTTACATTAACTTTCATCTTATAATTTTAATTTCACTTTTTATGCTTTTAAGTGATTTTACACTACTATATACTTTAATATTACGAACTTTATAATATTATTAAATTTAATATCGTTAATTAGTTTAATACCATTAAAGTTTATTTTAAATAATTGAGCACCATTATTCATCATTTCGAAGTCTTACCGTGTCATGTTTAAATTGTAAATTTATATCATAGATCTAAAAAACTAAGAAAGGAGTACAGGTAGTTTGTAACACAAATCTATTTTTTGTCAATAATATGAAATGGATTTAGAGAAAAAAAATAGTATATTTAAAAAGTAGACTAACCTTCCGAGCCTCTTCTTACTGATTTCTCATTTTAATAGCAAAAATAAAGTATTCTTCGTAAATATTGGAGAGAAATATGCAAAAATGCGGAGTCTTTAAACTGTTCATTTATCGCATAAAATAATAATTAAGCTGTGGATGAAAAATATTTGTATGTATCAATATCGATATATAAAATATCGTGGTCGAGTACTTCTGATAAATCAAATATGGCTCCGGTCGTGATACAGTTTGCTCACCATGTTACATGAAATAGTAACGTATGACGCACATAACGCATGGAACAGATATGATTTAGAAAAATCCAAAACAGAAACTAGGGCACCTGGAAAAGGACCGTGAGAACAGTGATCTAGTAGCAATCAACAATGATGATTTGTGAAATATCATTGCTACAAATCCGGAGACATCATGCAAAATATCTGCTGTAAGGTTTCACAATTGTGGGAAAACGTTTTGTATCCATTTACACGGAATGGAAAACGCGTTTTAACGTGGAAAATGGATATCCCATGAATGAACAAAAAGATCACATAAAGAAGAGGAAGGTTATCCGTTACACTGATTTTAAACGTGAGGTAAGAATACATCTATGTGTACATCTACGCATCGTTACAGATGAGGTTAGGATAAATATCGACTATAGCTCCTGTGTTGTGATATTTGACTAAGCGAGATCAGAGGTATTGTTATGCCCTCTACGATTTAAAGCATTCAGATTGCGAACTATATTCGACGTAACCCTCTTAATCGATAAAGTAGATGAACTCGTAAGGGTACACCTTTTCACCAAATTGATGCAAAAGAAAAGAAGAAGAAACTGGTAACGTAACATATAAAATGAAATATTTTTTAACAAAAGTTGCTAATTAAATGTCAGTAATTACAGTTTAATACTAATAATAATTATTATTATTTATAGAGATAAAAAAGATAGCTCCTTACAGTTGGTTTAAGAAGTCCAACTATCAATGCAGTTATTAAATAATTTACAAACAAATAACATTTATTAATTAATTATTTGATAGCAATATATGCTTAGAATCAAATTACAAATAATTAAAAAGTACTATAACATGTTATATCATGGAAACTTTCTATATACCATGGGAACTTGTATATAATTCTAATTTGCAAAAATGCATAACTTATTTATTGATAATAATAAATTAATACTGTAAATAACAAATTGCACAAAGAATACATTTATAATAAAAATAAAAAAAAATTATTTAATCAATGAGAATTATTATCACTAGAGAAAGATAACCATTAGCAGCTCATTTGTCATTTGACTTTCGAGTTATGCAAGATCGTAACATTATCGAAGTTGGTTGGAAATATAAACAGGGTGTGGACTAGCTAATCATTATCTACTCTATACTATTAATAGAATTTATAACTATTTAATAATATTGACATTTTTTATTATTTATTATTACAATATAATTGATACGAATGTTTTAATATTATTAAATTAAATAATTTTCTATGATGTGCCTATAATTATGTTATTTCAAAATTCAAACAAATTTCTGAGTTTCAAAAACTTTAATTTTCGTATTTCCTATTCCTTATACAAAGGATAAGAAACGTAATGAGGAAATATACAAGTAAATAGCTACAAGGAAATATATACAAAGCAATAAGGAAATTATTATGTTATTACATATTGAAGTAAAGGTAAGATTATTGAAATTAATATTTTCTTTGAGATTTGAATTCTTTATTATCCATTATTTTTTAATTTGATTCTCTGTTACTTCATTTAATTTCATTTTTTCAATTCTGGCCTTTTGTTTCTCTTTTTCCTAAATTTTTTACTCTTTTTATACATTTCGTAATTCATATTCATTTCGTATTCTCTTTCATAAATTCCTTCCTCTCTCACCTAAATATTTAAGTCGCAACTCGAGTCGCAATTTTCCAGTCTAGACTGAGCAAGTCGTGAGACGCATGCGCCTTAGTTTAAAATAATTATAATTTAAATGCCCAAACTAAATTCATTGTGAACACTTTCTGCACTAAGATACGTTATCTACATTGAAATAAAGAATAAAAATCCTTTTTACTATCTCTTCTTTTTATTTTATTATCTTATTATTATATAGATTTATTTATTACATTCCTTTATTATTAAATAGAATTTAATTAATTCCGCGATTATCGTTTCACGAACACACGGGAAAAATGATACACCTGCGCGATACGTATCTTGCATTCGATAACTCTATGCTTTTCGCACGTCACTCTCTCGACTCGATTCGACTCTCTCGGATCATCTACCGTGGACATGTAACGAATTTTTGTTGATACGAGTCGGTGTAATAATATTTTTGGTATTAAAACAAGTTTTCCAGGTATTTCAACGGTAGAAAAATATCAATAGCTTTCTTCTCGACTGATTTTACGACGTAGCTGTATCTTCACTAACTACGCATCTTTTGCTTCTGTACCATCCGGGCTCACCCATCTTCTCGTCTCTTCACAGTAGATTGTTCACCCTGTATACGTCGGTCAATGAGTGGAGAAGCGTCAGTTAATTAGGGAGAAAAGCGTGGCAAAAGTGTGGCTAATGAGCGCGAGATAGAAGAGAGTCGCGGACTCTGAGACGATGAGAACAAAAGGAAACGGGGATAAAAACGAGACGCTTGCTCGTTTCGCAATATCGCGGCTAGGTTAGGCTAGATAAGGATCGAGCGACGAGCACACGACGAAGCTTCTTGCGCAGCGTGAAGATGGATGCACAGTCCACTGGTACGTGGGAAGGTCGTGCTATGAATCGAAGAGCGTGAGATCCCCGCGCAAGCGCACTTTCTATTAGGATTCGCTCTGCGCGAAGCGAGGTTCACTGCGTTGCACCGTAACGGTAGGCATCGGTTCATCGTGAAATCGTCGCTGATTATCGTAACCACGAGAAAATTATCGTTATTATAGGAATCTACGTAACGTAAGGAAGTCATGAAATTGATTAGGCCTCGAAGTTTACATGCCTGAGAGTGGATGAATCAACTGACAGAAAGCTGAGATTAAAGTGGAAAAACCTTGGTCCGAGACTGCCGAGGTATAGGCTTACCGAGCGAAAGTGAAGTTTCTGGGAGATGAGGTGCAGTGGTGGTGGGGGAAGGCATGTTAAGATGTCTTCGCCTATTATTCGGTTAACCGTAATAAGGGGCTGCGATCGCCAGTAATTACATCTATGAAGGAAATTAACGATGGAACCTCGAGAATTTCATTGTACATATATACCTAGAATTCTATTAGCTGTACGATTGTCTTCGTTTTATACTGGTTTATGATACAGAAAGATACTTTTTATTACTACTTTATAGGAAGCATTGGAAGTATTATGAAAACGCCAACATATGTCAAAACAGTCAATCAATCTACGTGTAGTTCTCAGATTAAAATAATTGCACACATAGTAAAATAATTTTGAATTATAACAAAATTATTTGAAAATTATACTAAAATCGTGGTAAATTATTTTATAGGATTTTAAATGGCCATGAAAGAAATTTATCACAGTAAAATACATGACAACCATGTTTTTTACGTTCTGCGATACTTTACAAAGGTTAGAATTTTTATATCCGATTTTTCAACGAAAATATAAGAAACCACTAAAAATAAAAATTCTAATGTTCGGAATACCGCAATAATGAGGAAAAAAGAAGCAAGGACAATTGGAATGATCATATTTAGGTTTTCTGCCTAAAGAAATGTCTTTTAACTGATGAATTCTTAAATTAGACAGACTTAATAAAGATAGAAAATAGGGAGATTTATAAAATAACTTCAATTAATTGGCCAATTTTTAATCGAAACGACTGCGATTGTAGGTAATCTAGTAAATGTAGAGGATCAAAGGAGAGCATTTCAATCAAAGTAGAACAAAAGAGGATAATCACGGTCAGTGAATCCACCATTTCTCATCTTATTTGAAAAATGAAATTTAATCTCGAAAATAAATAGTGAAAATAAGCAATTTAGGTAACTTTCTCTTACTACTTTTCCTGTAGTGTAACTTTTATGGTGTTTTACTTATCTGTACAATGCGTTCATGAATGAAACTTTCATTGTTTAAAGATCTCTAGAATCTTGATATAGTCTCTATTGAGGAACATAAAATTTTATGTACAATTCCAAGCATTATTTTATGAATTTACATATTCAAAACGGTATAGCAAAATACTTGTATCTCAAATTGCAAAGGTCATTTGTAAATTATTGTTACAAATTTCTACATAACATGTTTACACTGTATAAAAACCGTCACATTATTTGTTCCTAGGAGCTATTTACCAAATTTTGTACTAAACAATATTTTTTTAATATCAGAACTTACAAACCATTCAAATTAATTGGTTCCAGACTTTTTGTTTCTACCGTTACTGAACTCAGTGCAACTGCTATTGATAAAACTACTATAGATTTTTATTCGGATAGAAACATAATTATATATTTATTTATTTATTAAAGATATATTTATTTTCATCGAGTTTTAATTATTATTATCTATGTATATTATATTTAAGTACATATTACAGGTCTAGTTCTGATGAAAATATTGGACAGAAGAAACAGTTTCGTGCTAACACTCTATATAACGAACTGAAGTACTGTCTAGAACTTCGAAGATGGCATTCTGTGAAGAATACGCATCATTGAGTAATACGTTCACCTTTCCTAACACGATCAAAAAGATAAAAAACACAAATTTTTATTATCAATTGGAAAAATCACGTTTACAAATTAGATTATGTAGCATTCTATGAGAAAAAGAACGCACGAAGCATCGAAACCAAATATGTAGGTAAAGTAATAAAGAATTGACGTAGATGGTAGGATAAGGAGAGTGCCGATGTACGTATATAACTCACTCTACCACTATACAAGCAACGCCGACGAGAAGCTAACAGTAAATTGATTTCAGGAGCATCGAAGGTAGACTCCAGTAGAATCTCTATCTGATTGCGTACACTCTTGCTCCTGTATAAACCTCTGAGTGTTAACTTTCTAAGCTCTGCATTTGACATTTGGCATTTTATTCTCTATAAGTTTCAAATTTTTGTTTCGTCTTTCAAAACATGTAAAATTATACCTGATCAATTTTACGACCTTACTATATCGTTTTTATTGACTATATTATCATACGTTACTTTAATTGAGGACTTCGTTGTGTTATGGAAACTATTGAGTTATCCTTTACAGGTTGGCAGATTTAATATTATCTAGTTACTTATATTTTAGTTATCAACTAAACTACATTTTAGTTATCAACTTAGTTATCACCTAGTTATCAACATTTTTGTAGTCGACGATATTTATTTTATTTGAATTATTCCGAACAATTGCAGCCATCTTGATATTGATTTCCCATCACAGCCCCATTGAGAAAACCAGATTCAGTTACAGGAGACCAACGTGACAATCAACGTTTAATGTTTATGGTAATTTCTCACAAGTAATGTTTGAATAGATTAACAATAGATTAAACAAACAAAAGTCCAAAGGATTATTTTTTCATATGTTTTTCTCTTGCCACAAGCTTCCTTTCCAGAAGAAGATACATCTCCAAAACTGTTTTACTCTAAGTGCTGCTTAGGTCATAGCTAAGCTATAACCATATAGAGGTTCTATTCCTTAGAAATGGATTTATGAAGGTATTAATTTATTATTTTATGTTATGCTATTCACTCTCTTTCTCTCAGTAGAGTTCTCACGAGTAGTATATACACACCCATATAATTGTTCAAATGACTCCAGGCTAGAAGTGTTAAAATTGGTATTACTGTAATTGATTAACTTTCTTTTAAATTTCTTTGATAATTAAAATTTCAATTCTCCAGAAGATACAAATGATTACTTCCTTATTATTTGGAACAAATGGTAGTTTCAAATTATTTTCAAAATGGCGGAAGACTGTGTAATATGATGGTACATATTCCTACTAGATGAAGAAACAGTTAAAATATGGAGCTGCTTTGTTTACATAAAATTGAGCATAAATTTTCTGGACAACCTAATACTATACCGTTGTTCAAGTAATCTCGACTAACGGCCATCGATTTCTGCTGAGAATTCATGATTTCACCGTAACTACCATGCACGGAGAGATTGTAGAATAATACGATGGAATTATGATTAGCCTAGTATTTCGATTTTAGCTTCTTTCTGCTCGGTGATTATTCGAATTTACACTTGAATGCTGAAGAATTATGCAAAATTGTGCAAGAATTATCTTACTGCGATTGCATCAAAAATAACATAACTCTTCTATCTAGGAATCGGAATGTGAAATTTTAGAAACATGCAGATATCATAGAAAGATTATACGTCTGAATAGAAGCAGATACATATATATTAATCTTTTATTAATCTTTTACGACTAAAAGATAAAACATATATTATAAAAAAAATGTAAAAAATAAAATATAAAATATTGCATTGATGAAATTTAATGTTACTAGATTTTGCGTATTCATATGACCAATATAACTAGCAACTGATAGCTTTAAAAAGAAATAAAGAAAACTAAAAATTTCATCATTGTTATACAACACTTTCAACGGTATGAAAGAAGTAAAATAAAATTACGTTTGAATAATTATTTTCAAAAGTATAACAAACATGAAGTAATACTAAATATACTTATATTCATTCATGAATACAAAACATTTTTGTTTCACATATGGTTTTAACCTCCTATGCACATCTATGTATTTAATATCTATATAATACTATTATAATCAATCATCAAACAAATTAAAAATATGTTATATATGTATCTCCATCAAATATCGAAGTTTGTCGAACAATACAGAAAATCTACTTAATTGCTGTAATCTCAACACGAATCGACAACGAAAATACATTTACTATTCATCGTTTCGTCTGTTCAATTACCATGCAATATTGTACCGCTTAATTACCGAAGAAAAATAAAACTGGCGCGTTGCTTCATGCTATCCCACTGGCTCTTTGTTAGATCCAGAAATAATGATCATCTCCTAACATGCGAGATGTGATCCGGGTTCCTTTCTGAATACGGAAATTTTGTAAACGACGAAACCACGGTTGTGCAACTATTGTATAATTAACTATATGAATTAATCAAATCGTTAATTGTAATTTTGTATTCCATAACAGTTCGCGACTGTGGGAACAAAATTCCCCCGTGTACCATCGTCGTCGTCACTTTCGCAGTGAATGTACAGGGTATTACTCTTAACCGGGAACGCTGGAATGTTTGGTGGATCTGGAAGATCTGAAGGAAGTTACAGCTGCCTAATACAGATGAAATTATTATAGAGAGCGAATAATTTTTATAACTACTGATTCACGATATAGAATTTATATTTTTGTAAATTTAATTTTGTAAACTTTTGTAAATTTAGAAATTTACAACACAAAGTTTATATTTTTGTCAATTTATAATTTTATAAAACGAAATTCACATTTGGAAATCTAAAATTTACATGATATTGTCAAGGAAATTTTGATGTCAAATTTTATTTCATTTAAATGGAGTACTATGCATTTTTATTAATTATAGTATAGCGCTTAATAAAAACTCTTGCTAAATTTTAGCAATGTATGCAACAAGATAATTCAATGCACTTTAGATACTCACTTTTAGAATTTTATTAAGAGATATAGTACAAAAATCGCTATAACTTATAAACAAATAGGTCAACATTTCATTATTTTAAATGTTGAATCAATTCGTGAAATATTGTACTCACATTATGACACACCCTGTATATTAACTAGTAACATCAGTGACATTTGCTCAGAAATAAATGATTTGAATCATGTTCGTAACTTGATTACATAAAATGAGCAAAGATGCACTATGCACTATGTAAATCCTGAATTAGGAAACTAGCTAAATCCCTATGTGTTCATACTAGGGACTTCAACAGTTGGCCAATGATCTACGACTCATATTGGCTGAACTCTGTACAATTTTAAGATTTATAAAACTTAATGATCTCAATAACTGTTCATGACATACCATTGAACATGTTCTGACAAATTTGTTATTATCTATTTTTGCAAATATAATGAGTACTAGATAAGTAACTTATTATTAAATTGAATGATCTTTTATATATTAAATTCCTTATCTAATAAATGTATTTAATACATTCTTTAACATCTATTTTTCTAATAGTTTTCTAGTGTAATGAATAATTGTATGTAAATAATTTTCTAAATGTTATGAGTAATTGTATAGTTACAAAGTGCGCAATGTTACTAGAATAAGTTAAGTTAGGGATATTAGACTGCAAGAATCATTAAAGACAACGGCTGTAAGTAAATGAAGATGTAACTGGAAATCATCCACAGCTAAAGTAGATGAATAAATAGACAATAAAAAGAGATAAATATATTCTCTGTACCAAAAAATTCTCATAATAAAAGATGCATTTCCAGTTGGAAGAAACACACTGTACTCATTGTTAGATGCATGGAGTTCGAGTTGGATTACATAACGGCAAAATTATTAGTTTTTGCAATCTCTTCTAATTACTAGCCTGGAATCACTAAACAATCTACCTAACGATTTCATTGGCTCGAAGAAAATTCGTATCCATGGCTATCCGAACTTTCCAACTGGTAAAAGAGTCTCGTTCAATTACAAAATTCTGCAGTAAGTTTCACTGGAAGAATATAATGACAAACAGTTTAAATGAAATTTCACTAGACTTATATTTCTTGTTCTCTAAAATATCCTTGTTATTTCAAATAATAAACGCAAATATTACTTATAAAAATCGCGAAATTGGATAATATAATATAGTGACAAATATAATATGACAATAGTTATAATGTATAGTATAGTATAGTATAATATACTATAGTGACAGTAGTTTTCACACAGTTAGAGGCATAGAGAAAATTTATAAGTTAATTTTTAATTCTTTTAATTTCCAATTTCTTATGTAGCAAATTTAATAATGTAGCAAATTTTGGACATAAAAGTAGTAAATTATAAAAAATACTATAGTTATCCTAATATTTCTATGATATTACTTAACAATATTTTCTGATTCAATAAATTTTTTAAGTGCTAAATCAACTTCTCTGATATAAAATGTTTTATTATTTAAAAACAGCCTTAAATAAGGGAAGAGATGATGGTCTGTTGGAGAAAGGTCGTGCGAGTAATAGTGAATGTGATAGGACTTCATATTTTAATTCAAATAATTTTACTACAGCGATTTGTAATAGCACAGCTAAGCATTATCGTGTAAAAGAGCTCATTCTAGCTCAGTCTATGCCTATTAACCCCTTAAGCGGAGAAAGAATTTTCGCGAGTCGTTTGCTAAGTAGAAAGTAATATTTTATGATATATTAGAACACAAAATAATGGAAACTCTTTATCCCACTTTCCCAGAATATTTTTAATTTGCTTTTTTATAACAGACAAATATATTAGAATAAAATATGAACGTAAAGAAAAACACAGCATGGCATGTTTTTATTTTTAAGATATTGCTGTTTAAACTTCTGTGTTTCGATACTTCTTATTAACATTCGATTAAAAGTAGATAATTTTTTAAAGGTTATAAGATTTATTTTTGTTCATTTTAAATACGTAAATCATATATTTTGGAATTCAATTAATTAATAAATGAACTAAAATCTTTTTAAAATCTGACATAACCTCACAATCACAGATACACATGCAATAATGTATCTTGTATATACCAAAATAGACACAGAGGCATCTCACACCATTTCTTGGAACTACATCAGCCAAGCGAACCCTTCTTTAAGTGTTTGTTTTGATGGGGGGAGCGATTGTATGACATCGTCAGGAGGCAGTCGAATCTTTCTATTTCATTTTCACTTATTGTTTCTCGCTCTCGCTAAGGAGCGAGTGAAATGAAAACAATAACAGCAGCGAGTCTCAGAACTTTTACCGCCCTTATTAGCAGATACGACCTCGAACTGTGTGTTTACTACTGAAAACCTACTACAAATATTACAGAATAATTTTCTTTTATATGGTATATAGGAAAACAGAAAATACCATCGAGAAGTACTTTATAATTCTTACACTTATAAATTGTTTCTCTTATGCATTTTCTTATAAGACACATTTCACATCTTTTATTACAGTTTCACTTAATTTTGAAGTTCATTGAAAAATATAAGCTGTCAATGAATTAACCTTGCTGGATTATTTATTTCAAATGGTAATATTCTTGTTATTTTTTTGGCGTTCATCATATTATATTTATAAAAAATATTATTTATAATTCCCATCTAAAATTAAATATGATTATGAGCACTTCCTTTGCCGACTTTCTCTAAAAGATATACAAAATTAGACTTTTTAATGTATAATGGATGAAGTACTCAATAATATTTTTTCTACCTTTTACATGTGATCCAAAATATTAGATCCAACGGTAGTAGATAAATTTCCATCATCAATTACAAAATAACCTTATTACTGCGGATACATATATCCTGTCTCTTCTATATCGAATGAAAATGATCAACTTTGATATATAATTTCAACTTCCTGTTGTGTACATATATAATGCTGCCATTGCTATTTCAACTGAATTTAAAAAGCAATAATGTATTACTCGCCATAGATTCCTGATCAGGTACAGTTACTACAATTTTTTTAAATTCTTTTCACGAATAACTTTCAAGATTATATTACATAAATGTAAAAACAGAATGTTCATGTTCATTACAGTGTTTTACCTGCACGTATGTAGTGTTTCATAATCATTGAAGCGTAATAAATCTTCATTATGAGTAACATTGCCGAAAACGAAATAAACAAGGCAGCTTTCCAAAGGAAACACCGTGATCAGCCGTTTTGTTCTAACCTCTATGCAACGTACAAAATTCGCGAAGCACCATCTTCCGGACTCGCGGTCGAACTTATGACAGCATCATTTTCTCACCCTCGCCAGTAGATGGATTCCTACTTGAAGGAGATTCGAGGACTTTCTCGCAAGTCCTCGGCAAACCCTCCGTTTTCTACATACACAATTTCCATATTTTCCAATAGCATCCCCGTCTAATGCAGCGCTTGCTGGGTAACCTTACTTGATAAGTTCAACTAGCAAGGCAGCCCCAGGTCAAATCCGCGCATTCTTTCCTTTCGTCTCTTCTAACACAACTCTGGCCACATCGAAGATATACCCTGCGACTACACAACGGACTTTTAGACACAACCGTGGCGGAGGGCCACCCCCCTCCACACACTTATTGAACCGTGTCGCGCGTCGATCGCGGGATCGTCCTTTTCTTCGCGCCTTTCCGCTCAATGACGGTGAATCAAATCAAGAATTCTATATTTTCACGTTCTAGGTTTTTGTTGTTATAATTTGTTACAGTTCGCTACGAGTTGAGACTTCTACGCATGAGTCGTCAATATCAATAAGAATTATGTATATTCCGACGTTTCACCTGTATCGTACCTAACCTCTCGAGGTGTCGATTGACACATTGATATCGATATCAATGCAATTCCTACTGGACACGGTTTGCACCCGGAAACCACAGATTGTAATAACGACGAGAAATCGATTGTGTTACAGTAGAAACCACGATACAGCGAGGACGGAGCAGTACTGTGAAGACTAATCGAGTCAGTAGTTCGAAGTGATCGTATTTCAGGCGTTCAGACAAAAGGAGTTAATGGACGAGTAAAGATTTGAAACTTCATCGGTATTGTAAAGAGGAATTTTCAACTCTAGATTGATGAATATTAAGTCCTGAATCAGACTTTAGAAATCTTTTGTTTCCAGATTTCCAGGGTAACCAAAAAATTCTCTCTTAAGAATAAACCTGTTATGAATGGTCAAATAGTTATTTTTAAATTTTTAATTAAAAATTTTACAATTATTTATTTTGTATTTTCTTATGATTTATGTATTGTGCATATACATATAATA
>NW_016907966.1:1227434-1258412 GCF_001483705.2 Eufriesea mexicana | reverse complement strand
TATATTACTGTAAAAACCTGAAGATTTATCATGGTAAAGTAAAAAAAATCTAAAAAAATTTATAAATGTTTCCACTTTGGACTTTTATCACATCAATTGGGTAAATGTTAGGATTTTAGCGATAAAAATTATGCGTTACTCAAAATATTCATTAACACAATCATAAAACATAAAACATGTGTATTTTCATTATTGATCACTATGTGTTAAGGTCAACTGGTTTTAGGGGAAAATTAAGCAAGCGTACTACTCTTGCTCTTGTGCTGCCTCTAGAGTCATCCTTTGAGCAACAGATAGTAAATAAGCCTAAACGTCAGAGTGTAGTGTTTCGTAGAAAGCATTCCATATACACGTAACTGCGATTATGAGCAGAAAATGTTCAGTTTCCTGATTCAATTTTAAGTGTAAGTATAGTAAGTGTAGTATGTTTAATCAAAACAGGTAATCTACAGATGAGAATCTAATAACTGTTTTAGTAATATAATGCAGTAACCATAGTTTATTAAAAATAGATTTTTGTTAAAACTAAACTACATCTATTTGATCATAATCCATAATCCTCTTTGACAAGCATCGGTTCAAAATCCTCATGAAATCACATCCACAAAAAGGTAAACTGATTAACTGTATTTTTAAAAATTTCTTAGTACAAGACTTATTTTTCTTGATTCACAGATAGCACTGAAAAGCATTTTTAAGCTTCCTTAAGCTTAATCTTACAAAAACTAAACGATTAATTTCGATCGATAGTTCATGTACCTTAACCTCGGATAACATAGTCCCTAAAAATGTTTAAATTCTAATTCTAAAATGCACGATTAACGTTTTACCTTTTGGGAAACAAACGATAAATCTCGACTAATAATCCATATGCTTTAACCTTAGACAACATAACCTTCTCCAGAATTGTTTAAATTCTACTTCCATACATACACGATTAACGTGTGGTCTGTCAGGAACGAAACGATTAATCTCGAGTGATGGCCCATACACAATTCGACTGGTTCAGGCGACGTTGCCGATCGTTGCTATGAAATTCATCTCGTACGATCCGGCGATGGCCCGTGGCCAGTCGTGTAGCAGGAGAGCTTCCCCAGGCGAACGTTTTAGTAGAAGACTGCTCTCGAGTTTCACCGACTTACTTAGGACCGTGCACGGAGAAAACCGGCGTCAGTCCGCGAGAACGATTTGCCGAGCGTGGAAGAGCGTGCCGCTTCGAAAGTAACAAGAGAGACCAGTTCGTAAGGATCCAATCGTCGGATCTGGGGGAAAGAAAGATGGTAGATCGCGAACGTCTGCCGTGGTGTTCGTAATGTGCTCGAGACACGTTTTCGTGTAACGAAAATTCGTTACCCGCCCAATTAACAACCGACACAAATTACCGACGCACTTTGCGTCAAATTGAATTAAATTACAACGAAAACACGCGAAGGGAGAGAAACATATTTCCAAGTAAAATAGAAAGTTCGGTGGAAGGTTTCCATGATAGACTGTTGCACTGTTTCATCGTTCGTGATTTAACGTTTGGAAAGCGTCAAAGGAAAGAGACGAGTTCGCAAAGAGGAAGATCCCCTGGAACAAAAGCCAATTAACCGCGACGGAAGCGCGTGAATTGTAATTAACAGAGGCAAGGGAGGACTATAGAACGGTTCTGCATGAACCCTGAGGATATCGTCGGTCTGTGCAACAGGAAGAACGCGATCTTCGTTATCCTGTGTACAGCGGTGATCTGCGTGCACCTGCTAACCGACGGAGAAACGAAGGCGGCGGAACCGAGGAGCGACGTCAACGTGGAGGAGCTACGAGCGAACTGGTGCTTCGACGACGAGGAGCTGTCCGCGTTTCGATCGCACTGCAACGATGTGGAAAACATTCTATCTGCTCTTGTTGATGCTTTTCACGTTCGATTTCCCTCGCGATAGCCTAGCAGGAGCCGAACCCGTTCGAGCGAACGCCGAGCTCGTTCCTCGAGACGATGATCAGAACCATCGGGTAAGGAACGAAAGAGAAATTTCAGTTACATCGCAGATCAAAAGTTACGGACCAGTTCACGATTCGCGCGACCGTCGCTCCGCGAATTTTCGTCCTACAGGTTAGGTATAGGTTATGTGAGGTTACGGTATTTTCCTACGGGATCTATGTATCGTGAAATTTTAGATACAATGGCTGTTAGAAGATTTTGGTCAGTTTACGGTATTATTTCCATTTAAAGTGTAGAGCAACTGTAAGGTTATGTAAATTGCTCTTGTAAAAAGTTTAACATTAGAACTATCAAAGTGGTTATAATAATAGGTTTTGTATGATTCATTTTTGGGCTTACTGAAAATATTTTTGGTGAAATTAATGTTGATATTTATTTATATAAAAACGTGATTGTGTACTTTATTTTTACTATGATATTTTAATTATTCTTATCTAAATATATCATATCTGGATACACATTACAAGTTGGTAACACTGGTATTAAATAAATTATGAGAAAAGAACAATTTTGTGTTGACATATAGATGATGATAATATAAAGATACCTGCATAGTATATTTAGTATACTTATATTATTATAACAAATTGGTAGTTCTAATGTTAATAATATTGTATTCTATTATTGTACTGATAAAGTATAAATATAAAATACGTCATTTTTATGCAGCTGATCATTATTTTAAAAGCTTTTCTTTTAATAATGTAATAAAATTCTACATTGGTAAAAAAACTTTTGACAGCCAATGTGCGTGTTTTATGTGAGTTATAGAAGTTCTTTTCTCTTTTAATTTTGTGATATGGCGTTTAATGGCGCCTTGCATTTAAATCAAATTAAAAAGCATATAGTAAAAATACATGTAAGTGGAGATAATTCAATCTTTTTCTTGTGTTACATGATCAACCATACAGAACATCACACGTTTTATACCTATGAGTATATATATATTAGAAGGAAGTAATAAATCTAGAATACCACTTCGTGAATCTTTTTATTGGAAATTATCCTTTTGGCATTTAATAGAGATGGGCCCTTCTCAATACCTTGACAATATTAGATAAAAAATTATTTTTTTTTAAATTTTTAACAATTTTAGATGATTTGTCAATGTTATATTTTCAATTTTTATTATTTATTATTATCGTATTTTAATTATTATTGATTATTTTTCGTCATCTTTATAGAATTTAAATAGAAATTATGTTAATTATTGAACATTGTATTAATAATTTAACTTTTTATTGATCTTTTCATCTATTAAAGTGCAAAGTAATTTTTATACAATTCGGAAACCAGTTTGAAATCAAATTAATCAAAATCTTTTAATTTTAAAAATACTCGAATAATAAACGGTTCAGGTAGCGTTGCTTTGTTAACTAGATCTAAAACATGTGACCTTTAGATATTGAAGGACAACGCATATTGCTTGCTCATCATGAATGAGTTTTGATGAAAAAATGCAATGTCATTTAGTAATGGGCCATTTTCTGTCATAAGCTGTGAAATAGAAGGCAAACTGTATTTGATATATTAAATAATTAAATAAGCGGGTGTAAAAAGAAAATGAATATATTATAATTTTTATAAAAACAAAAGAAAATTTATTTTGGAAACAAATTATAAATTTAAAATCTTGTTAACATAAATCAAATTCTTTTAATACAAAAAAAATTCAATTATCTTAATTAATTTCTTTTTTTATCCATTTTGGATTTCAATTTTTGGCACAATGACTATTAAATAATTTTTATTTTATTTTTCATATATATATATATATATATATCTGTTCCATTAAAAATTAGATGGATTTTTTATTTTGCTTTTTATATATTTATTACAGTCTCTATCCACAACGTGACAATGCACATTTTTTTTATCCAAATTGAAGTTCTATTTGAACAATTTTTATAAATTAATCCACTTCTTACGTTTTTATCTCAAATCGATTTAAATAACCGCTGTTTCCCATTTATTTATCAAAGCATGAAAACTTTTACAAAAAGTACATAAATATAATGTGCTAAAAAGTACGGTAGTGGCACGCGTAATCACAATCATAACAGTACCATATGAACGTCATTTAACAAGAGTAATCAATTAACCATTTCGTTCTTTTAGTAGTCATATGGTGACATATTTAGAACTATAACGTAAAATATCACCGTCATCAAAAGCTAATTAAGCAACAAAATGTTACCGATAGATTTTACTTTATTTATAACCTAAATATTTTCATGTTACAAAATGGTCAAATATCCGTAATAATTTCTTATAACTATTCTAATAATAGTTATTTAAGTGGACAATGGAATTATTTTAATATCTTGATTAATTAAAAATATACAATATACATAAAAAAAAGGAAAACAAAAAATGTTTTGTTCCATTTGCAGAAAATAACTTCAAAAAAGAGATATTGATTCATAATAAAATTACTCGGTCGGTAAAGTATAGAGAGCCAATTACTACATCTAACCTAACACACGAACGAAGGGGTGAACGTCCCTTTCGAGATCGTGGACTCGGTTCTTTTAACCGGTCGTGTATTTCCTCTTTTATTTTTTCTCGGAGGAACAGGTACGTCGTGAAATGCTCAAGAGTTTTCACCGACAAGTTTGCGTGCAAACGCATCGGACGCTAATATCCTGCTATCTTCGCGAAATGATCTAAGCGACATCTCTAGGTGCCAATTAATTCAAATCTCCTCCGTTTCGTAATTTAATGAATCAAAGGAAAGCGAGAAATCGAAAAGACATAAATTGTGACCAATCTAACGTAAATACAAAAGATTCTCTATTCTTGTGCAGGCTTTTTATCGACTGATGATAATTAGTGTTAATTTACACGGTTCATTTTAGTCGGATATCATGAATGATTTGACAAAATCATTTTTGAAAAAGTATTTAGAAATATTACAATAGTGAATGATATAAATTATGTTTTGCTGCAACTTGATTATTTTTGTATTTCATGATTAACAAATATGTATTTCATCAATGTTTTTCTCTTTGTTTTAAATGACGAATTTTAGGTTATGTTCGTGTTTTTTTCTTAATACGTAAAGATTCAAACAAGATAACTATATTTAAAGATAAGATAATATAATATAATGACAAATAAGCTGAGTAAACACTCTCACTTGAAACTATTACTCTCAGTTTTCTCAAAACTCTCTTTCTCCATTCTCTACTCTTAACTCTTAACTCTGATTCGTCACTCTTAACTGTCTCGCGCACACATTTTCTCCAAGTACAAATCCTTGCACGCGTACAGCCTCTTTTTCTCTATTTCTTTCACTTTATGTAGTTCCTAGAAGACATTCCAACATGTCTACTTAAAATTTAAAATATATATTCTTTGTTCATGTTATAGTCTAACTTGGTCTAAACATGTCTTCCATTTCTAAGATTCACCATTTTGTTTTACATAATCCTCTTACTAGTAAAATACTCTTGTCATTTTAATGTCAATTAATAACAAATTCATTATCTATGAAAATATCTTTTGAAAAATTTATATCCCAAAATCAATTAAGTCCTGTTTCAACATTTACCACATATAGAAAGATCAATACTGCAAATATAAACATAATTTGCTATTTTAACATTTTACAATAAATGATACTAAATAATGAATAAACCAGTGTTTGCTTAAGTCTCTGTATTTTGATATTCAAATAACTTCAGGTATAGGTTCTGCTAGTTAGATACCCCATTCTTTTATATTTTCCCTTTAAAAAAATAAAATAATAAATGTACAAAAAAGATTTACAAAAAGATTGAAGAATTTAAAATAAATCTCTCTATATGATAATTATTTAAAAATGATTGCTATATATTGTGTGTACTTTATTAGAATACAATAATTGAAATTATTTCTCTATGCATATTAATTATGCGCTAACTTACGATATGATGAAATATTGTATATCAATGTACATGCTTAATACGTGCGTTACTACTAACGCATACGTGTTGCGTCGATTCAATTATCTATGCAATGCTACTAACGCAACTACCGCGTTTTCCTTTCTTTTTTGCATGTAGACAAAAAGATTTAGGAAAACAAACAGAATAGTGAACAGTACGTTCAAAGAGAAATTACCTAATATAAATACATCTCTAATGAAAGCAATACGCAATCTCTCGTGAGGAGTATCATTCACTGTAATAGCACTGTAAATAATATTTTTAGTAGTACAGAATGCATTAGGTTCCAAATAGTCTATATAGAAAGTCCCTCGTCTCTTCACCGGAAGTTTACTTCGTAAAAATAAAAGTAAAAATTAATTCTATTAATTTTATCGATGGTACATAAATTCTTTGTACAGATATTTTTTTAAATGATATTAAATAATATTGTACCGAGTCGATAGCTGTTTAGTATTTCATGAAGATAATAATCTTCGATTTCGATCTATTTAATAATTTATCGATTTTCGAAATGCATCATTAAAATAAAGTGGTTACTCGTAACCGTATTATCGATTATCGTGTTGCTACAAAAACAAGAATGCGATGGAAGTAACAGGTGGCTAGTCACCGCCTATCAGTAACAGTCAATATGGAGATATATACATATATATCCTCTAGGGTAAAGCTCGCCAAAGAATATAATAACGCATAAATCGTTCATTTTTCTCTTCTTTTTTACTTTTTTTTCCTCTGTTTTGTATTAATAATATATATGCAAGGAATTAATCATAAACAATGCGGATATATGGCTAAGCGAGTCATCATTCATAATAAATTGAAAACAGAAACCCATTAAGTATTAGGTTATGTTTTATCTGGAAAAAAGCAAAAATCATCTGGAAAAAAGCAAAAACTTTTAGAATATGATTTCACTTCGAAAACCTTGTCACTTGTCTCATTGTTTGATATAAGCAGAATATTAACGAAGTTTACCTCAAGCTTCTCGTCATTTTACGAACATTTCCGAAGACAGCAAATGTCAAAACGCGCGTCGAGGCAGACGAAACGAAAAAACTTGCCGCGCGGTAGCGCGTAAGCAGCGAGAGAAAGAGAAAGCTGGCACGGAGCACGGAAAGTTCGAGACTTCGCAAACACTTTGTCGCATACTTCAGGCGTTTAAACAAACCTCGCTCGTTCTCTGTATTCTCTCAGTCATCGTCACGCTCATGGATCGGAGTAGAATGAAACGGAAAAAGGAAGAGAAACTGCGAGCATCGAACGGCAAACGATCGTCGTTAGCGATATTAATTGCAGTAATTATATCCAGCGATGAAACATGCGCAATCAATTCTAAACGTGTTCGCTTGCGCCGATAGATGTCGCTAAGATATTTTATGGTTAATTGTATACAGTATACAGTTTTATAACTTCTTGATCGATAGTTGATAATGGAAAGTACAAACGTAAAACTATTTCGAAGGAAGTAAATTCGTTCCACTTCTTTTTTTCTCTTTAACGTTATTTAATACGAATGATAAAGTCACGTTCGAAAGTAACAAGACATACGCGAAGAAAAAGGATGATGCCATCTATGCGTTACGGTTGGAAATAACACTGATCGTGATCGCAAGGAATCCGCGCAAAATAATGACGTTCTCGTGTCGTTTCTCACGCGCGAACGTAGCTTGTTTGCAAAAGTAAGCGGGAAGAAAATCATCGAGCCGTTTCTACATCAAAACGCAACGTAATGTTCTAGAATTTACTATACGTGTCAAAAAGTGACTTAACTCTCTATAACTCAATTTTTCTTTGTTTTTCTTTCCTTTACTAGGAAGAAGCAATTACGTTTAACGTCCTAAATGCTGTATTCTGTTTTGCCATACGAGGGAAAGAAATTCTAACCCATTAAAATTTTTAATTTAATTTGAAACCAAAGAGCTAATAATTATTCCAAATAAATTATTTTTTTTACCAATGTACTAGTAAATTACATGACGCTGAAGAAGGTTAGTATCTCCAATTTGACAGGAGAAGCAGTAATGTGACAACTAAAATTTTCAGACATATCTAATTAATATAAATATTTTAATTGTAGATAATGAATTTGAAATATTATGTAAGTAAAATATATGAAATATAGAAATATAATTTATAGTAGTATATTGATATATGCATAATTCCATGAAAAATATACCATGCTAACAGAATTTTTATTATTTAAATATTATGATTATAATTTAAATTGCAAATGAAGTATAAGCATTTACTATGTTATTTCATTGTATTACAATGTAATAATTTATTAATATTTGCCAATATTAATCAATGACCTGCATATTTCAATTTACTACATTTCATTTCAGCATTATATCCGACATTTTCAATTATGTTCGTAAATTTTTTTTCAACTTCATTTAGTAATCGTGCGAATTGAAAATGACTTGGTATCGTGTACGTCGTTTGCATACGTTCTAATTCTTACTAAATTTGTTTTAGGTGTAATAAATAATATGAAATTTTAGAAAATAACGACTAATGTAATAGTAAAAAAAAAAAAATATGAAAGATGCAAAATAAATAGTACACTATTAAAATTTTCTAGAATGAACAAATTTCTATGTAGGACTCACTTTATTACTTATCTTCTATAAAAAATATGCATCTACATAAAAATGATAGTCTAGTTAATGGGCAAAGTTGAAGTGTTTTAGAAAGCCAACTGTTTGATTTAATTTATTTTTCTAAACATTAAAGATTTCTAGGTCGCTGACTGTATTTTAAACAGAACCGAGTGTTTTTTTTTAATATTCATTAACGTAATTCACATCCTGACGAATTCACCAACCATGGTTATTCAGGGTCAATCAAGGTCGTAGGTAAGGAGAAAGTAGTTGCACCTGAGCAAACGCTAAGGGACATTCGAATCGACTTTCATTTTGCAAAAATTTTGTAATTATTCCTTCCTTTAATTACACAATTAATTTGTTTGAAATAAATGTATGAAATTGGAATTATTATCATAAGTTTTTAAAATGGAATGAATAATTAAATTATTTCTTCTACTACTTTTTTTTATGTACATACATATATTCTCTAATGACCTTGAATGACTATGATCATAGAAATTGATATGATGTAGATTACATTTATCCATATATTAATTTCAATGTTAAATTTTTACAAACATATTTGCGAGAAAAATAGTTTTAACATGATTATATATTAATAACAATTAATTTAATACTATTAATATATAATTATTAATTTAATAATTTTTAATTAATTATTATTAATATATAGTCATGTTAATACTATTTTCGTCGTATATATCTACTTTCATCGATTTTCTGCTCTTGATACTACTTTTTTAGTAAAAAATTAATATTTTAATATGACATAACTGAAAAGGGGAATAACCGGTTAGGCGAGAACATAAATTTCTTAAAAATAGATGATGTATTCACCAAGTTATGCAAACATTCAAAACAACAAAAATACACATGTAATTCTAATATGAGATTGGTTAAAAACATTTCATTTTAAAATTACTTCTTTTATAAAAACAAATTTTTGACTTTCTTTTATCTTTTCTGTATAGATTTTATATAAAAGAATACGAAACAAATTAAATACCTTTATGAAAATAATTTATAATTAAAATTATAATATGTGCATCTTTCTTTTTAGTACAACCGTGTACTTAATTTTTTGATTATTTTCTTTCTTTACTTTTAAGGATAAGACAATGAACATGGAACATAAAGACAGATATATAAAGCTAGACAATAAAGCATTGTTAGAAATATGAAATACGTCTCTCCATATGGCACGGCTACTTAGTAGAAAATAATTACCACACTGTGTCTACTTTGAAGGTACATGTCAGTACAAATATTCTATATATTTTCGATGGTAATTAATTCTTGCCTGTGCTTCATATTTTACAAGATAAAGATAAAGATCGTTAATAACAATTATCGATTGAAATACAGGATATACAGTAAAGTCAAGTAACCTAACCTATACTGTACGGTCATTTACGTCCAAACGATACCAGATGAGATACGTTCTGAATGACCTAACTAGAAAGTTCGCTATGGGTCACCAGAGGTCTACTTAGCATGAAACGTATTAAATATGAAACCGAAAATCTAAATATAAGTAATCAATAAGACTACGTTTACGTGATAACTATCCCTAGAATGGAGTTCACGTCGCGAATAGTAAAAATACCATAAAAGATAAAATTATTAAAGAAAAGTTAAGAGAAAAAATTGATCGATAAAATTCAAGAAAAATGGCCCATGCATGGAATTTACAATGAACAATTTTGCTCAGTGTTGCCCCTGTGTACACTGTAATTGCACGAATTACGCTTGGACGTCACTTTCCATTTTTATAGGCACTGAACTTTGTTCACGATTTACATTCGCCATTGTTCGTTTGCGTGAACACGCTTTAGCGCTTAGTTCGAAACTGACCGAATTCTAACGATACCCTCAGATGTCAGTAGCGGAAACGCATTATGGTACTACTGCCGAGATCATGTCAAGTGTAGAAGTAATAGAATAATTAAATATAATAATGAAATACGAAAAGATGGAGAATTTTCATTATTCTTTGAAATGGTATCAGAAACTATATTTTGTTACGAAAAAATTTGTTAAAATTGAATTCTTATATCAATTGTTATACTCGATTTAAGAAATGCTTAACCTTGTTTATAAACTATAGGGTTAAGAAAGCTACACGGCATATTAACGACATGATGTTAGAAAAATATTTTGCTATTAAAATTCAATGGAATACTCAAGACGTCAACTTTCTTTAATGTTGATCCTCAGACTATTCTATTTAATTTGAATGATGTTCAGAAAAAGTGCGGTTATGTGTATAGGGTGATTCTAGAAATTGGGACAAGTTATAAATCTTCTGTGAGTGAAGACAGAGAAATTGCTAGAAGAAAATGTTATATGGTTTAATGGAGTCTTTCTTAACGTGACCGTATATCTTCTCCTAAAAAATTTACTTTAGTGTGAAACTGTATTTTTTGCTTTGTACGAAATATTAATTTGATCTTGATTAATTATTTATATAGTATTATCAAATTTCCAGCTTACATTATTGTTACTTAATTTAATAGTACAATTTTTTAATTTAATATCACAAGTTTTTGTCATTATGGAATAACATTTCTTTTTATTTTAACTTGATTTATAACTTCATCTAAATAAGTTAATTAATTAATCCTAAATTATACATATTTATAAATTAGTTACCATCAATATTCTGTATGCATAAATTCTACTAAAATTAAGAAATTTATGTAAATTATATAAACAATATCATGAAAAACCTTGTACAAGCACATTAGAAAATATTTACAATGATTTTACATTCAGTGAAGTAATTTTTTAGCATACTTAACATGCAACTTTATTACAAAAAAGAAAAGAAAAAAAATATAGACTCAATAGATTTCACTGTATTATAAAGTATCCTTCAATAATCTATGTCTTTCCCCTCCACTCTATTTAGTATTGGAAAATTATTACAACTCAATTAAATTCGCAAGCTAGTACAATATAACCTAACCTTGCCTTCACAAGTTATAAAAACGTTCAAGAATATTATTCAGTTAAGAAGTATAAGTCTCTACATACTCAATAACCTTGTACTAGAAAATATTGTGCATTTCAAAATTTACTGAACTGAAATAAAAAAGAACGCAAACAATTAAAGAATATACAATTATGATGAATATGAAGAAATCAAGTAATTACTAAATTATCAACTAAGATATAATTAATTTCAATAAATAATTTAAAAGTAAATAAGAATGAACAAAACGACGCAATATTTTCTAGGTAATGAATTATGTTCCATATTCAATTTACCACTGAACGAACAATTGAACTTTCAATTTCTTCGAAGCACGTGCTACTGCTTCTCTTTTGCGAAGCACTTTCTAAGAATCTGCTAAAAGAATCTGTTATTTCAGCCTTCCACACATCTAGTAATTCGATCCAGCGAGGATTTATCAACATTAAATTATTTTTAGAAGGAGACTCGAGGTCGGTTGGAAATCATAGACGAGCACGCGGCTGAACTGGTCGGCAAATGGAGAAACAACGGCGAGGCTCTCGAACCGAAGTGGCGAGATGGCGACACTGTACCATTGCTGCCATTTTCCCAATTCTCCCGATTCTCGAGGGACAAGATAGACAACAGCGAGGAGGATGACTACGATCATCGTAGAGCAAAGTATCGTCAAAACAACAGACAAGAAGATTCTCATCGTTCAAGGAATAACCCTCCATTATCTTACAGCAATTATGAAGGCTACCAATCAACAGAAGGCAGGCGAGGGTATCGTGAACGGGAAGAAGTCTTTTCACGAAAAAGAAATCGACCCTGGACTGGCGAAAATACGGCTACTATGAAGGAAGCGAGCAATAGAAAGGAAGAGCAAAATAAAGATTTTAAAGAGGATAAAGAAACAACGTCAACTAGGTATCGAGAGCTTTTTCCAGTACGACCGAATGATTACGAGCATGAGTTCAATGACGAAGAGTACTTAAAACCTCGACCAAGAAAAAGAAGGCCACCACAAAATTATGAATTTGCTTTAGCCGAAAACGAGACATCGTTGAATGAGGAGAGAACATATAGTAATTCTGGACCTTGGTCTCGAGCAAATACTCAAGGAAGTCCTCAGCAGATGGCCTCTAAAAACGCTCCATTTTTACAAAATGCTATGGAATTGAAATCTCTATTGAAAATGCAACAGGAGGAAGGTTTAAGCTTATCCGAGATTCTACAACAGAGAAATTTGACTCTAAATGATTTGTTAAAGGGCAAAGCCGATGTGATCAACGCTTTGAAGAGGCAAGATGTCGAAGAGACTGAAGATTACGTTGAAGAAGCAGCAAAGATGATATCCAACTCGTTTGTGAAACTATCCACTACGAGGAAACCACAATGGACATTCGCCACGGAATCTGTAAAAGCGAAGAATTCTCGGAAAGATGAAGAATTTGTATTTTCGATTGTTCCCAAGAATCTTGCTTTATACAAGAACCACACAGGCACAAGAGGATCATTTTCAAGTAGAGTGAATGACAGTAAAATATATTCAGGAGCTGAAAATGCAACAATTGCAAAATCAAGTCTCACCGGCCTTGATCCTCCGCAAAGCAAAGTTACGATTACGACACGGATGCCGTTGCCGGTTGCAACGAATTCCATGGAACTCGTGCAAGCTGATGATGCCGTCGTGAAATCGCAAAGCAGTGATGAAACCAGAACCGAGAGTTTAGACGAGGATGAAATCATGGAATTCTCTGATTTCACCGATTACAAGAAGGGACGAAGCGGTGTGTCTCCTGTTTGGCTTATAATGAAGGATGGAGAAGTCAGTAACCCTTCCATTGACAGTTCCAAGAGCCACTTTGAGGACAAAGGATCAACATTGAGCATCGAGAAGATATTAAGTCCTACAGAACGCTCAAAGTCAACGAGCAACTTGTCTGTTAGCTTTAAAGATAAAGAACACTTTCTTATTGATTCAATTAACGTTAACAGTAGTGGGATATTTGAAGATGAGGACCAATATTCTGAGAAAGATTATAGTAATTCTTCTGAGAAAGAATATCAGGGTGATACACCGATAATGTACTATGACCTAGAACAGAGCACACAGGTTAGTAATGAGAGTGAGGAAGATGATAGGAACAAGGAAATAATAAAGGATATAGCATCTACACTGGATACAGTGTCTCATATTTCCACAACAAACAATCATCAAACACTTGCAATGAATCTGTCTGTGAAAAAGAATAATAATAATACTTCAAAAAGTGATAATATAAACACAACTGAGAAAAAGAGCTACGATGACATTATATCAGAAGTAGAACCAGAAGCTCGAGCTGAAATCTTTGAATTATTTGCTTCTGTGGAAAGAGATTAGAGCGTCTTCTTAAATCACGAAACATGAGCTTAGAGGAACTGATTGCATTAAGACAAAGAGGCTCTAGTAAGGTTCATCTAGCTGAAGCATCGCGAATTAGAGCACAAAAATCAAATGATGGCTACCAAATAAAAGATACAAATAATTTTGAAATAATTAATTCATTGCCATCTAAAGAGAATCTACCTACTGAAAGAAGAACAATTGCGAATCATGAGAACTACAATAAAGGAATTGGTAATTACTTATCACAATCACCTGAAAATTTTAAAAACAGTGACTCACTGACAAATTTCGTTCATCCTCAAGAAAGCATAAATAAACAATTGGTGCCTAATTTAGAATTAAAGATCAACAATGAAGGTTCAGAGCTTGATACTTCTACAAAGATGGACAGTGTGATGGCAGACACAAAGGAAAAGCATCGTACAGTGCAGATTGTTGATCTGTTGACAACTTTCGGTTCTTTGCCATTCATAAAGGACATCCAACAGGACTTTGTGGATCAATACAATACCGAAGATAAGGAGAAGTTGCTCGTACAGAACAGCAATCTCGGCATGGTATTCATAAACAACGCTGCAGAAACAATAGACATCAACGATACATCAAATGTTGTACAATCTGGTTTTGTTAAGGAGATTGTAAAGCAAGAGCCAAGTTCTATTGATATTCAGACCATTTACAGTAAAACTAGCAACATTCTTGATGAAGATGAGAACAAAAGTGAAAAAGGAAAAACTCTGTCAAAAGTGAAACCAAGCATAATAGCAAGTGGCGCTATTCTTGGTGTAACTCTTGTAGTTTTCCTAGCGATATTCATTGTGTGTAGAATTCGACAAAAACAAAAATATCGATATAGAAATACCTTTTCCAGAGCAGTGTTTCAAGGTCCAGTAATGGCGGTCAGGAAGTTATCAAATTCAAGTAGCCTAAGCACTGTAATGGTCAATGTAGTCGCCACGTCAACAACAAAAAGGCCTGAGAAAAACGAAACCCAGGAATCCATAGGTGAAATGGATTCCAAAAGTGACATTGATAATGACTCATTAGATGCAAATGATAGCTGGGAGACCATACCTGATTATATGAAATAAACCAACTTGAACGCATTTACAACATTGATTAAAAAAGAAATGCAGTATTTTCACCCTTATGTTAAGTTCAAGTAAATACATATTAAAAATCGATTGTATATTTTATATTTAAAGATCATACTCAGTAAAAGGTGTAAAATACTGCAAGGGACTGACCCCTAATTATTACCGATAATGTTTCTGTAGGAACTTATGTCTGTATACCAGTTTTACAGACACAAATGATTGTACATACGATTGTATAGAGCTTCTAATAGATTATTCTGATAACTATCAAAATTTAAATCATAATTTAACACTCTAAGTTCGTATAATTCTATATCATATAAGATTTTACTTTGGAACATTTCCTAACATAAGAAGACGTAATATATTTTTCTGCTATTGTAAACTTATTCTTTCAAACTTATGTATGTAGAATAAAATATATTTATTTATATAAATAACTCATAAGCGAAATAAATCACCTTTTATATAAAATACGAAAATATTACAATTGTAATTCCATTACTTACCAATATCTTTCGTAGGTAAAGACATCCCTGAGGATAGCAGACACAGCATTATTGTTGTTTTGAAAAACCTTATTAAGGTAGGAATACTGTCTAGCAATATTTCGGCATTGTTTCAAAGCAGCCTCTACAACAAAAATCATATCAATATTTTATTATTAAAATGAAATTTTCTCAAAGTTTAAAATAAAGTTTTCAAAAATTAAACTGATTAAAAAAGTAAACATAAATATATTTTCACGAAAAATTGTATAAACATTTACCTAATGTCGGACTGCCTTTAAGTTCAATCATATCGGCAGCGGTCATGTATAACACGGTTGTGTAAGTGGTAGGAAGGATATCCAAATAAGGTTTCCATTTCGAATATTCTTTGTGTCTTTCAATAAGAAGCGCAATCGCGAGTGCTACTTGTGGCATATGCCGTATCAATGGATCATTTTGAAGAACAATCAATTCTGGGGCTGCATTATGAATACTGAAAATAAGTTCCCTAGGTATCCTTAAGATCAATTCATTTTCAACGAAATTACGTTCCGCTTTTAAGCCTAAGTCGTATCCCGGGAATTCAGCCACACTCGCTCCGTCTACATTCGCACCATTTTCTTTGAGCCAGTTTATGAATTGTCCAATCCCCTGAGATCGTTTCGGCGACTCCGTCTTCATTTCCTCCAACCGTTTAACCTTCTCCAAAATTGCTGATATCTCTACGTAATTGTCCCATATTTGCATCAAATACGTTGGATCAATGCTCACTATTTCAAAAAAAAAAAAAATTATTACTTTTTACAACACCATGAATGGATAGAACATTAATTAGTATTCTGTCAAAAAATTATATATGAAAGACTATTTGAAGAACTATGAGGTTAAACAGAATGCATATTTAATCAATTTTAGATTCTTAGCAATATAAAATTCATCAAATAATTTTATATTCAATATCGAAATATCTTAATTTCTTTTTCAGTGACGAAATAAAAATTTAATGTGACAATTTAATATTTTGCAATCGTGTTAAACCAATGTATAAAGAATAGTATAATTATAAGAAAAATATATTGATATATAAAAGTATGTTCACGGAAAATGTACTCACGGAGGAATAGTTTTTCGCACAAGGCATTTATCTCGTTTCTTTCCGCTAAGGATAATTGCCTTTGATGTGGAACGTGTTGTTTACTTTTAGATGATCCGTGAGATTTTCTTCTGCCCATGTTTGTACTATCTCACGGCACTTTCGTGACTTCTCCTCACATTTAGATGCATTATAATGTGTAACGCGCGCCTACGACTGGCAAGAATAAACACTTTTCGCCGAAACGAAAATAGAACATTCGACGCTCTGCCTTCTCAGTCTCGAGCAACATAACCTCAAAACTGCAGAGAGGAGGTACTTTCGTTCTCTGTGTATCACGAACTCCACTGCACTTTATTGATTTTCAATTTCTGTCAGAGGTCACCTACTTTCGCAATTACGCCAAACTCCTTGTCAGAATCACCCTTGATCATTCTTTCTGTCCCTCCAAGATATATGCCATTGTCATTTCCTGAACAAATTGAATATATGTATATTCAACGGTAAAATCAGCCGTATTATTGTATTGACATAATAAAGAGTGATTTTATTTAATTTCAATTTTATATCATTAGCGTTAAACTTATGCAATATGATATCTCTTTCTAAAAACGCATATATTTACATTTGCAAGTATACATATGCGTATATATATAAACTTAAATATCTTTTCCACTTTTATACATTCCCCTAAAATTATTTATCAGAGTGAAGTAGTACACAAAGCATAAATAACACAAGTTTCTTTTTTGTATAAGATTTGTATTGTACAAAGTATGCAAATAAACAGATGATTTGATAAATCTTTAAGAATAAATTTATATTGCCTTTATATTGTACTTATAAAATTATCATTAAGGAGGATCTAAAAACATAGGTCACGAAATAGTTATTTACAAACATAAAATAAAAATTTACTTTCTACATTATTCCTCTGTATGTATTTATGAATGCATATGTATATTATTCATGACATAATATCACGAGTATGTTAAATATGTGTAAAATAACGGAAATGTTAAATTTTGCAAATCAAATTGATAATCTTGTATAACTAAAAATGCACAATAAAAAGAAACGAATTAAATTTAAAAGATACAAAATTTAAAATGACAAATGAAACAAAATTTGGAAAAAGATATATATCATCTATTAATAGTTTAACATTTATTAATTTGATATAAAATTATTTGTAATACTCGTCTCAAGGCTAACAGCCATGTATATTTATCCTTATAGTTAATTCCATAATATTCACATTTTATATTTAACGTAAAAAATATCTTCTTTTATATATTTAAGTCGTTTACTAAGAGTACATTTTTAGAACCCCCTTAATATTTATAAATTATTCGGTTTGTGTACAACTAAAAATAATATAATAAAACAATTCAATTTTTCCGCTGCAAAGTAAGACTAATTGTAAAATTTCCTTTACAAAAAGCAACCAAAGCATGAGCGAATAGTACGACGTATTTAAAAACAAATTGATGTAACAGTTAATATCATTGAAATATTTTATCTATTACTCACTACCTGTGAACTAGATTTTATACTATTTTAAAATTATATATGCAATTCTTTTATAATAAAAATTTTTCACGTTTATTCTTATTATCTCGATATAAAATTTAATTTTATATCATACTGATGCACCATTTCTGAAAATAGTATTAAAGAAATAAAAAAAAGTAAAAGAAGGAAGAAAGAAATATCTATAATAATTACCAGAAAATTCAAATATCCTGGTTAGGAAATTTATCATAATTGCGTAATTTGTACTGAGTACACATAAATCACTACATCTTTATAATATTATATTTGACTATGCAATATGCAGAATCATAAGTATATTACACATTCTATAACATTACTCATAAACTTCTTAATATTTCTTTGCAGCGGAAAACTCGTACCTTAAATATTAAAGATACACATACAATTACAATATATACCGTTATTTATACAGCCTAACCTCTAAATAGAGCCTTATAGACCACATGATTTCCTCTTTCACTGCTACTTCAATAGAAATTTATCGAAATTATGTATCACGAAATTAAAACTACAGTTTGTTTTGACTCGATGCATTATGTATGTCATAAATACATTTGCCCTACACTTGGTAAAAACTGAAAATTATATATTTCATCCCCTTAATAAATGTGTGCGGTATTTTTATAAACCTTAATTTCATATAATTATTTTAAACATTTACAGTTCTCTTTCTATGATTTAGATAATTCTGTTCACATAGATACACATTACAGTATACCAAATAATTTGCGGACCATACGTTCAAAGTACTGTTGTCTAGATATATTAAGACTTTCATCATTTTTAAACAATTTGCACAAGGATCCCAGCTTCTCATGAAATTTTGCTTTTCAGCCAAAATAGCACGCGATGCATTTATGGTCCCCTGTTTTTATCACTAAAAGCTTTGAGGAGAACAGTATTTATGGTTACTGTAGAGTGTATCAATACACTATTCAAGGGGAATTGTTAAAGACTACAAAACACATAGTACATAAATATTAAATTACTTTTCATCCAATTTGTAAGTATTGGAGTAAATTGTGCAGACATTATGGAGTCAAATTTACAAAACTTCTAATTCTCTCATATCAGGTATTTTTCTTTCCATTTTAGTATATGTATTCATACACTTTATTATATTTTCTTCTATTGTGTAGCAGTATCTGAAATGCTTTGCCGCCACGTAGCATGGAAAGGAATCTTCAAGATTTTAACCCTTGTTTTAGGCAATGCAGTTAGTAAAAGTTTTTGAAGTTGAGGCAATGGTAATATATCCACTTGAGGATTTGTTAAATTTGGTTGTTGTTTATCATCACCTGAAAAATAAAAGAAAGTACATAAAATTAATTGAAAAATACATTATATTTTTTTTCATGTAATGCATATAAAGATATACGTATTTGTATATAAGCTATACCTTTTTGATTGTCATTTTCATCCTCAACGTCCTCAATTAATTTTAGACAGGGTACCGGTTTTAAAACTGGTATCGAGTCACCAGTAATCTGTTTACTCATTAAATTACATTGATCAACAAACAATTCTGTAACCCTAAGTAACTCAAGTGTAACACCCCATACAAAATGTGTCAAATTATTTGACAGTTCAGTGACACCTCCCAGCACCATATTGTTAGACGTTGCTGATTGAGATATGTACGTTGGTATAATCAATAGCCTTTTAATATTTTTACAGTTTGCAAGGCATTTATCAAAGCCATTTTTGACATCAAAATTGACCAATTCCATTTGACTCAAATTTTGTAACTTAGATACACCATCCAAAATATCGAATGTACAACACGATCCTTGTCCCTTTTCAAGTCTGAGACGTTCCAATTTTTGTAACTTTATTAAAACTGTAGTACCAAATTTATCTGGAAAATCTGAACATTCACCCAATTCTAGTGTTTCTAAATTCACTAAAGCTTGTATTATATCGATCCTTTTCTTTCCAAGTTCTTTAACTGATGTTAAACTCTGAAATAAAAATTTAATTTAAACATCTGAAAAAACAATACAACTGCAATTACAGAAAAATGGAAACAAAGTAATTGCACTAACCAATTGAGTTAGTTGCGTTAATTCTTGTAATGGTGTAAGATCTTCTTGTAAAGACATCCCACTGATTGCTTTGAGCCTTAATTCTTGACAACATTTAAGATTTCCAACTGATTCTAAACTTAAGGAGTCACATTTTATCGACATTGCACTCAATACTTCTAACTGAGGACAACTCCCAATAACTTCTTCAACAACCATCACAGGACATTTACATAATTCTAATTTGACAAGGCTAGTTACACGTGGTATTACAACTAAAAATTTTTTCCAGATGCTGTCAGATTCTCCTGCCACAAGCATTTTCCGAAGATCTAAATGTTGAGTACCACGCCTTTGTAATGTATCTGCTAAACCATCCCAATCTGTTACTTGACTATTTTTCATTCGTACAGTCTTCCACAAAGAAGGATGTGCAGCTAAATCACGCCACATTTTACATACTCTTGCAGCTCGGAGTAATTCTTGAACCTTAAGATATTGAAAAATGCGTAATAATGCATGATAACCAGCACAAACTGAATCCATAAAATGCTGCTGTTGTTCTGTATCCTGCTGATTTTGTTTCCTTCTGAAAGTATTAAAATAAAAATACATTTAGCTAATTTTTTTTTAAATATCGGCCTACGTAATAAGGGTATCATCTTTTACATGTATAATGTTGGTTATAATTAAAAAAAAAAGTAATTTTACATTGCTAATGAAATATTTTATATGCAATATCAATGAAAGAATATTGTAATTTTTAAAGAGGCTTTTAAAGGACCAATGATTTACAACAATAATGACAACAATTTTATACTGTATTAAATAAGAAGTATAAGTAAAAGCCTCTGAAAAAAATTTCAAAGGTCGAAAATTTATATTTTTTTAAAATAAAATGAAGGTATAGTAACAAAAAAAAACAAACATAAATAGGAGGTGGATATCATGAGGAACAAGGATTTTAGGATGTTTTTGGGAAAACGCACTAAGAGTTTTTTGTGTTTCAGCTCGCACATGTCTTTATATCTGTAAATATAAAAAGTAAAAATGAATTAGATTTTTTCCACTGAAGCACTTATCAGTAGCTGTATTTGCAATTGTAGCATAAATGTAAATAGTACATTATTCAATTTTCTATATATATTTTCAAAAAAAGTTTTCAATTCAAATACAAACTTTTACTTTGATGCTACAATTACACAATACCTGCAAGAACCAACGATATGTGATTGTTTTGTTCATTTTTCACATGTCTCAAAAATTTGGCCGCATTTCTAAGAAGCTAAGGCAGTGTGCTTCGATCACAAGATAAAATCAAATTCATTTTTCACCACGAACTTTTATATTTCCAAATATAATAAACATGAGTATATATTGCATTTACAATACTATTTGTATAAATTTTGTATGACATGAAAAAAGATATATAGACGCATATGTTATATTCTTTTTCCAACATTCTTTAGAATCATTCTACAGCAACAATTTTATAAAATTTATAAAAATGTTAAAATAAAATGAAATAGTTTCTAATATGTACACATATATCATACAAAATTAATCACTGGAAAACATATATCTTGTAAATACAATATGTACAAAGCAACTGCCAAAACCTCAAAAGAGAGTTGCCTTAACTTATTTGGAGAAAATATTTAAAAAAGGAAGTAAAAGAAATATGCATGAGTGTTTGAAAAACAAACACTTACTTGCTACTTATTTTAACAGTACCCAAACTATTTGTCACTGAATGTTGTGTATCTACTTTAAATAGATCATTTTTTGTACTAGTTGTATTTGAATTATTTGTTATACTCTTCCTTTCAGGTGCTTTACAATTTTCTGCTTTCTTAGTTTCTAATGTAAAATCTGTTGAATTGGGCAAATCATTTTGTGATTTGCTTACAGTTAATGTGTCAGGTCTATCATTATTATTGCACGTTTCTTCAGTTTCCTCTGTTATAGAATCTGATGGAAGTTCTGTATGTGATACATCTTTTATTGTATCCTTATCAACTGTCTTATCAAAACTATCTTTCCCCAGAAGCTTTGTCATTAAAGACATACGTGATTTTGTAGACATAGAATTGTCAACAGCATTTGATATATCAGTAGGCATGCCATCTTGAAGTACAGGAGGTTTGTCACCAATTTTATCAGGTTTTACTGTTATAGCTGGTTGGACAGCCATAGCATTATTTTTTGGAACAACAATATATCTCTTGCCCCCCATTAAAGCAATATTCTGGGCTGGTTTTGGTAAAGTTCCATCATGACTTTGTAAAAATTCATTTTCTGTTTGAGCAAACCAACTGCTTTCCTTATTATCTGAATTTAAAGAGGAATGTGGTGTTGTGGAGGATGTTTTTGAAACTTTGGTAATATTTCGCGACTGTGTATCTGCATTATCAGATTTGGGAATTCGTTGAAGTTTTGGTGGACTTAAATTTACTTGATGTTTTGATTTTGCACTTTGTGCACCTAACATACTAATTGGTATCAATGGAGGTGGTGTTAAAGATGGATTTGTTTGAGATTGATGAGATTCATTAGTATCCTGCTGACAGTTCTACAACAAAATTAATATTACTTATTTAAAATATAACTATTATCAATCACAGTATATTAAAAAAGTCTATTTAATTTTATTAAAGTATATTTAATAAAAAGTCAGTGTGACTTAAAAATAGTCATAAATAATAAATTATCAAAATATTATTTAAATAACATCTCTTAAAATTATAAAACAAATTATATGCATGATATTATAAAAAAATATTACAAATATCAATTTATTAATAAAGAAACTATTTAATAAGTAAAAACAAATTTAAGAAAAACATATTTTCAATTACAAAACAACCTACCTTGCAAACATAATCATCACTTCCTGCAAATTCCATACCATCAACACATTCAGGATGATATAAACAGAGACATACACGACATTGTAAGCTTGGTATCAACCCCATACTTGTTGAGCACCTTATACTGCACGGTTCTTGAACTTTGGGCCTGTAAGATGTGCGTTGATTGGGGAAAGGGATTAAGGAATAAAACACAAAATTTAAATAAGGGATTTAAGGATCAAAGGGATAAAGAAGGATATAGTTATGAAAAATACAGAAGGAAAGTTTGTACTATTTCAAAATAAAATTTTGAACTCTGCAATTATATATATTTGCTATACAACATGCATTTTAATATTATCAAAATAAAATGTGCTTTAATATATCCTTTAACTTATAATGCAAAATGTAAAATTCACTTTTTATCATGTTCGTAGAAGAAAAATTTATATTGCAATTATTCAACAAAATTTCGTGTAAATAGTTGAAATATATGGAACTAAAATGCAACCAAATATGTTAATTTTTAAATGGTAATTAGTATAAAATCATAATAAAAATTTTACATTAAAAATTTATACATTAACAATATTATTTACTTAATTTTCATGTAATTTACTTTGTATATCTTCATACATCGTACATTATATGTTGAATACATAAAAATTCCAAGTCTTTTTTTTTCTTTTCATAAAAAAAATATAATAAATGCACATGCTGTAATTTCTTCATTGGGCCTTTTGAAAGCACATTGAACATGATTATTACCAAATTTATATACTAAGCATTTAAGATACCCTTGAATATTGCAAATTAATTATGGTTAAACATTATAATGAGAATAATTATAAAACCAGGTACTTACGTTAATTGTCTTTTCGGTTTTGGAGGCAGTGGTTTTTCTACATGTATTTGACTTCTTCTTGTACTCGGTGTCCGTTGAGGTGGAAGTATTTCACTTTCTTGAGGAGGTGACTTTATTTCTGCTATACATATTTCAATAAAAATTCTCGTAAAAATAAGTTTTATATACCAAAAATTATATATAAAAATTTACATTAATTTTATCTGAATAAGAAATCTGAATTTTATTAGCATAAAGTAATAAACAAAATATATAGCAAATAATTTACAAGTTTAAAATTTAAATATAAAGATATTTCACATATTAAAGGTAAATAAAATTATTTTATGTATAATGATTAGCAAGGAAAAAAATATTTACTTAAGAAATGCATTAATGTCATAAACTAATTTCAGTAGTAATAATTACTTTGTAGAATACAAAGAGTATTTATACAATATAAATATTAATTAATAAATAGTAATTCATGCTAAAATTAATACATACTTTTGTGTGGAGTTTTCTTTGCAAGCACTTTCACTTTGAATCCTGTTGGTACAGCTTTTGGTGATTTAACAATAGGTTTTGCAGGCACTGGAGCAGGCATTGGTGCAGGCTCTTCTACAGCCCTTCTGCCAGGTGTACCTTTCTTATATGCGAAACCTCTCCGAGGTGGAGTAGCAGATACTCCAGATCCCTATGTACAAATTACAATATTTCATAAAATCTTAATAAATATAGTAAACAATAGAAAAGCAACTGAATATACCCTTATTCTTTTTGCATCTCGAATGATCTCCTTCTCTGGGTCATCAAGACCAATTGGTTCTTTGAAGAATGTAAAATTATCAATAGTTAACTCTTTTGTATTAACTGGAAAAAACATACTGTATTATTACGACTATTATCTACATTAAATTACTACTAATATAAAAACTATACTTACGAAATTCTGCAACTTCTCTAAAACTTCTAACCTTTTTTCCCTTTGGTGTATAATAATAGATATCAGCCATTCTTTTTAAGGTAGAATCAGTACTTGCTCTAAATACCAATTCTCGTTTCCAACCATACTTAAATGGTTCTTTGAATGCTGGATTTGACATATCAACAGCTATTTTTTGTTTTCCAGTGCTTCCTGGACTGACTCCACGTAATATACGAACACCTTTAGATTTTATTGATGCTGCTGGACTACTAGCTGCTGATGACGAATTTGTTGACTTAAGTGAAGTTTCATCTGTTTTTTGTACTTCTAATTCTGACTCTACGGTATTTGGTATTCCAACTGAATCTGTTTCAGATTTATCAGATTCTTTTTCTTTTTTTACTTTATCTAGATCTAATACATGTTCAGCATCATGCACTCTATTGTCATCCGAATCATCCTCATCCTTTCTGATATCAAAATTTTTCCTTATACTATATCTAAATCGTTTTGCTAATTGAGCCTCTGCTACTTCAGCTTCAGCTGTAATAAATTATATAAATGCTATCTAAATTTTTGTAAATATTTCCATCAGAAATCTTTTGAATTTCAATGTATCTGTATAATTTAAATAAAAAAAACTTCAGAAATTAATATATATTTATATTATAATTTTGTTTATATCATACGATCATGTTAAATATACAATATCCCATTATAAATTATGTTTATAAAATTTTAAATCTTATTTATAATACTAAAAAACAAAATATTATTAACATGAAAGTGTTTAATTCTGATTTCAAATATTAAACAATTAACTAAAATTATAATTTATTAAATAGCACATATCTATAAAAATAATGGTCTATTGTAAACATAGCATAATCATTCATTCTTGAAACATGACATTTAATGATAACCAATGTGATTTGCATCTTCAATAGGACATAACATAATAATCACCAATACCAATTAGTTTCTTCAAAACATGTCTTGCTGGTTCTATTTCATTTGCCCCTTGTAAATCAAATCCATTGAATCCCATAGACTCCTCCGAGCTTACATCGTCCAGTTCCGATAGCTTCCGTTTGCGTCCTTTTGTATTTAATGTTGTATCACTTTCAATGGTACTAGTTGAATTAACCATGAACTTACGTAGTTTTCTTCTAATATCTAATTCCGTACCCTTTTTTAATGAACTTTTAATGTCGCCGTTCACCTCCTGCCCGTCCATTTTAGTGGCTGTTTCCACTTTAATTTGAGTCTCCTGTAGATCCGGCATATTACCACCTTCTAGGTTAGGATTCTCGTGCGATCCAACAGCATTCCCGCCATTCACATTGGCACCGTCCATCGTGTGGCCCCTTTGGGACCAAACACTGATCCTACGTACTACAATGACCGATGTGTGAAAAACGTTAATTTCGTGTTATTTGTCACTTCATAAAAGACTCCATCAAACGTTTCTACACATAAGCAATGATACTACAGTCCCCTCGCGTCTGGGTACCACAATCCCGCGCTCATCTGTCTGCGAATGCGCATAACGTACGCGCAGACACCACTACGCGCTATTTACACAACCGCCAGGATTTTCCTTCATATGATTTCAAGCAATTTCTCATTACGCTATTACACCACACTTATACCCTGAAATGACGAAGAGAACTATATTGTAGCAAAAATTACTTAATTTTCTATAAACGTAGTTTAAACTGTACAAATGAAAAACGACAATATCCTCGGACAGACACGAAGCGTCCGTAAAACACACAACCGGAAATGGCCGAAAAAAATATGTTAAAGGCTCATTTTCAATGTATGCAATTTTCAATGCAATATTCTATATATAATTTTGAATTATTGACAATTAATATTACTTCGATAACAATAGTAATACAAAATATATGTGAGTAATAAAATATTTTGTACTGTTTATGCTAAATCTGATTTGTTGTATATCTAGAAATGATTAGTAAATACTTAATAATTAAATATAATTTAATAATACTTAATAAATAATGCACTCAACTTTTACATTATTTATTTTATTTATATATATCTACAAAAATGAAACTTGTTAACATTTGTTTAATTTTAGAACATACCCATGGTAAATTAGTTGAACCATGACCAAATTATTGCTTGTACGAGTATGAAGGCACACACATGCATCATTATCAATTACAGTTTCACACTACTGCAAAATAAAGAAGCAGAGAAGATTTGTGGCGCATAGTGAAAACACTTTTGGAATTGACAGTTTTTTGATATTTATTTTGTTCTTTTTTTAATTGTCAACTAATATAAACATTACTTAACGATGTTATTAATTTAGAGAAAATTTAAATTTTCCGCAATTATATATAAAAGGTGCACATAAAGTTGTGTTTTTCTATCTTGTCACGAATTAAAATACGATGCACTCTAAATTTCTTCTAAGTTTACCAATTTATTTTTGATAATTATTATTTTTAATAATGATATAAATATTTTTAATATTAAAATATACTTTATTTATTTATCGTTTTATATTAAAATTTATTACCAATCAATAAAATATATATAAAATAAATTTATTAGAAAGAATAAATATTGTATAACTTTAGAATTCATTTTTAAATGACATATTTTTAATTTGGATATTTGAGATGATATGTAGAAACCAATAAATATAAGATATATATATTTGTTTTAAATATAATTATATATTTATAAGAAAATATTTAATGAATCAGAAAATTTTAAGTTATCTATAATATCATAATAATGACTTAATAAAATAGTTGTTTAATTAAAGTTTATTACATAACAGGTTTTTAATATCATTATGACACTGTATGAAATCATATTATATTTATCATTACGTAGAAATAAACACATCCTTCAAATGGAGCGTGTTTTGAAAGCTGTACCAGCGGACTTAAGAGTAAAAATGGAGGCACTTGTGCATGATTTAACTTTGGCATTAGAAGAAAGCAATAGTAGTGCAATTATGAGACGCAGATGGGGTATTAGAAGAAGAGCTCGTTCCACGGGTAATATTCGTAAGTATAAGGCAACAAAAATATAAGATATAACTTTTCCTGGAAAACTATTTGAATGTTCCATAAGTTAATTATTATGTAAATGCGTCTCAAATAAAACTTAAAATGGATCAAAATGCATATTTTCTAATCACATTTCTATGAAATCAGTTCCAGTCTACTTCTATAAGGCAGACAGAGGATTGTTATCAAGATTGTCTTTATAGAAACCATATTTCATTGTTCAAAGAAGTCAAATTTTATAAATCTTTGAAAAGTAATTTTTAATACTTAAAAAATAATAAAATAATTTGAAAAATAATCATTAAATAATTATTTTTTATTTCAGCATCACTTCATATGAATAAACAATCAGATGACAGTTCATCTTCCATTTGTGACATCCATATTCCAAAAAGTAATACTGTCTCCAAATATCAGTCTGATAGTGATGATACTAATCAAACAAAACGATTTGCACGTTTTTCTAATTCAAATAATGCTAGTAACATTGAAAGTGATTCAGTTAATGAAAATTTTGTACCTAGAGTAAATCCGCGACGTAAACGAAAATTTAAAAGAATGGCTATTGATTCTGATTCTAATCCTTCAACTTCTCATGCTGTGGCAATATCAGCAACGCTTTCAAATAAAAAACGAATTCTTCGAAGTGATTGTAAAAATAGATACGGAACAATATGGTAATACATATTAATACAAATATCAGTATATCAATAAAAGATTGAATTCCAAAATAAATTGAAATAAAAAGTTTAAATAGCTTTAAAAATAATTTATTTATTACAGGTGTGGGAAACGTAAGAGGTCTTGTAGAGAGCGATCTATAGATTGTGATATGAGATCACTAGAACCAAACAGAAATGCAAAATCAAAAAATCACATTAGAATGCAAACTGAAGATAGTATTGAGTGCTCAAGAATATCCAGTTCAAGCATTTCATCTAGTGATTCAGAAACTGGACTTATCACAAATGATGAAGATCGAGAAGGTATTAAATTATTCATACAAATAATAAATATTACAACTAATTAATTTTATTGTCTTTAGGAGATGATGAACAGTCAGATTGGATTGGGGAACCAAATTGGTGGGATGATGGTGAAAGTACTAATGAGGATAAAGTTAATACTGATTCACCATTTCAAATGATGATACATGGAAATTTTGAACATACAACAGTTGAAACCAGAAAAAATTGCAGAAAAAGAATTCAAAGAATTCGGGAAGGTTTCAGCGGAAGAGAAATCCGTGCTGGTCGTCGTCATGTTGACAATAAACCTGGATATTCGATTATCACATCAGCTAATGAAAAAGTTTCCAGATTTTTACAAGATCCTACACAAAACGAACTTAGATTACATCCTATGCGACAGCCTGAGAGAGAAAAACTTCGCCGACTTGCAAATTTGTATAGTTTAAGTTTAAAAGGAGATTTAGGGTGTCCAATTTTGTATAAAACTCGATATACCACACAAGCTATTTGCGTAGATCAAGTATCATTTAACCGATTTTCTGGCTATAAGAGATTAAGAAGAACTCCACCAAATTCACCTAATTCAGAATTAATAGCACATAATCAAGAACATCAAATTTCAAATACTGGTTTTGCTTCACAAATTATAAATCCTTTGTCAAATTTAGATTCACTGCAAGCTTTACCACAATTTTCCCACTTTAAATGGGATTCAAATAGCATGGATATTGAAATTCATGGAAAACCAAAATTATACGATTGTAATCATTCAAAATCCAGTTAAACCAAATGAAATTTTTTGTTAATGAATTTGTTTTTTGAAATAAATTGTTTATGTGTATATTCAGATGATACTTTTATGTATAACTTTTTTAATATTTATAAGCAGGAATTTTTATTTACATTATATAAAAAAAGGTAAATGTTCGATATAAACTTCTTACATTAGTCTCAACTGTAAATGTATTTAAATATATAAATTTTTTGAAAACCTTTAAGTAAACTGGTAATAAGTTAATAAATTTATTAATTTGTTGATTAGTAACTGAGATATAATTATTTAATCAATTTAAACATTAATCTAACATTAATTTAAACATAAAAATTATAGAATTTGAATAAAATAATATACAACAAAAACAGAATAAAAATTTTATTAATTCTAAATCTAATTATTACTTATTTATGATTTTAATAACGTCATTTTGTTTATAATTAACAAACAAAGGTAAAATTGTATTCAAGTAAAATGTGAAAAATAATTAATTTAAACACTTTATTAATACAATGTTCAAGTACTTATATCTTCGTTTAATTTTTTTTTAGCCGCAAGTATATTTTCATTAGCAAGCAGTTGAAATTCCTCAAACCGTTGAGATATTCTTTGGTTCATTTTCAAAAACTTTTCCATACAGTTTAGAGCACAGGTTTCTTCCTTTGTTTTAACATCTCGGCTAGTAAATTCATGTATACAATCAAGAAAACAAGTTTCTGTTAATTTATTATAAGATACCACAAAATCTCGAACCTGAAATAATACAAAGTTCTAACAATTAAAATCTTTATTAAATATATTTTATTTTCATTTTTACATAACAAAATTCGTAATCGTTTACGTTCACACCAAGGTATATGAACACGTTGATCATTGATTCACGTTCATTTAATGCAGTTTTTTTATGAAATAATGTATGAAATAACTACAGATACATACAGATTTTATTTGTTCAGGATCCACATTTGTAGGAACTTGCATTGTCATCGTAATAATTTATGTTTGCGAAAGTATATTTACACAAATAATTGATACACCTCAAAGAATTAAGGAAACTTGAAGGTATATAAATTTAAGGTTAGAATAAATCTTCATCAAGCACGCGTGATCAGATGCACGTGGATATTGCCTATATTCACATTTAAAATGTAGAATTATTTAATTTTTATAAAATTTTTGATAAGCTACAAAAGTCTTTGATCCTAAAACTATCAAATTAAAATGTTTTGTTCTGTAGTCATATGTTCCAAAATTCGTCATTACGAATATCGGTTTATAAATTTTTTGGAACACATACAGATTTCTTTTTGAATACATATCAGTTTATGGAAATGCACGTGTATACAATAACAAATTAAAATTACTAGTGAAAATTCGTATTTAAAGATACATATTTGCAATTATAAATTACTATTTATTT
>NW_016907966.1:1208436-1219198 GCF_001483705.2 Eufriesea mexicana | reverse complement strand
AAAAACTTTTTGACATATTCATTTGTTATCTATTCTAGTTTTATTACATAGTAGAAGCAATAATATAAATACATTGATTCACGAACCAATAACAAAAATGTATTTATTGAACATTTTATGGGTGGACAAAAGTATTGGCACACGATGCTAAATGTAATATATCCGCATTTGTTTGAAAAATTTCCAATCGTCATTTTAAAATCTAGTTAGGTGACACCCCGATTGTCATTTTTAAGAACAATTATCCTAAAGTTCAGTCGTTTAGCAACAGGCAAAGTAAGAAAAAGTAATAATGTCAAGAAAAGCGAAAGAAACGACAAGTGAAGAAAGAGAAATAATACTAAATTTGTATAAAATGCAAAAATCTTATAGCGAAATATCACAAATTGTTAACAAAAGTCGTTTCACTATTAGAAGCATTGTAAAGCGATTTATAAATCAATCAGATTTTGATAGTGCGAATTGATGTGGTCGTCCTCCCAAGTTATCTGTTAGAGAAAAACGTAAAATTGTAAACGAAGTGAAGAAAAATCCTAAATTAAACTCTTCGGAACTCAGAATGATATTAAATAAAGAGTGTCAAAAAGAAGTAAATTCGAAAACTATGCGAAGGGTATTAAAAACTGCTGGATATTCTGCATGTGTTGCGCGAAGAAAGCCGTACATATCGGGAAAAAGTCGAAAGATGAGGGTTGAATTTGCCAAAGAATTTATAACGAAGGATTCAACATTTTTGAGCAACATACTGTTTTCAGATGAAAGCAAATTTAACATATTTAAATCAGATGGTAGAATATTAGTTTGGAGGAAGCCAAATACTGAATTGGATCTACGAAATTTACAATCGAGTGTAAAACATGGAGGTGGTGGAGTTATGGTGTGGGGTTCTATGGCAACATCTGTGGTTGACGAATTAATTTTTATAGATGATATTATGGATAAATGCACATATTTAAATATATTAAAACAAAATTTATTCAAAAGTGCGGAAAAATTAAATCTCCCGCGGAATTTCTATTTCCAACAAGACCGCGATCCAAAGCACACCGCTTACATCGTACGCCATTGGATCATTTATAATACTTCTTATTCCCTATATACACCACCCCAAAGTCCAGGTATGAATCCTATCGAACATGTCTGGAATGAATTGAAAAAAAAGATTCGAAAACATCGTATAACATGCAAAATAGACTCAAAGAATATTTTTTTACAAGAATGGAATAAAATCGAGCCGGATTTTACAAAAAAGTTAATTGATTCAATGCCCAAACAATTAAACGAAGTTCTTAAAAGGAAAGCAGGGTCAACTAAATATTAATATTTAATTTCAAGTCATTTTTAAACGTTTTTATTCGAGTGTGCCAATACTTTTGTCCACCCATAAAATGTTCGATAAATACATTTTTGTTATTGTTACGTGAATCAATGTATTTATTTTATTACTTCTACTATGTAATAAAACTAGAATAGATAATAAATGAATATGTCAAAAAGTTTTTCCTTCAAATCAATTTGTTTAGTAGTTATAAGCACTTGAACCACAAAAACCATGCTGTGCCAATACTTTTGTCCAGTACTGTATATATTTTCCAAATGAGACTGAAAATTAAAATATGTATCCTTACATTTGAAAAGATTTTATAAACTATTCAATTTTCAAACACTTTTTGCACATGCACTCTTTGATTGCACTGCATAGATTATGCCAAACACATGGCTTATCGAACATAACCAAAAAATGAATTGAATACAGCGCGTTATATAATTACCACGTCCAAGACAGTGAAACTATTTTTTTTTATCGATGTTAACGAATTGAAACGCAAATATGAGCAGCTTGAGCGTAATCGAAACGAACGTAATTTCACTGATTTACATTATCACGAAGCGCAGTATGCAGGTTATTTTTGCTCAGTCGCCACGGTAATCTCACAGCAGCGGTGCTGTTGACTTTTTAATCGCGTGTCTCGCCCGTCAAACTACGTCTTATTTTAGAAGCATGTACAAGCGCGATTTCAGTAATTAATTAATATGTAGGTTGATATTGCTACGATGTGCAACTATACGTTACGTAAATTGTTATATCATTCTAGCGATATTTAAATTGTTACTTGTACTCGTAACGTCGTGTGCATAGGTGCCGCTTAATGCTTACGCGATCGAATGTTGTGCAGTGCACTTCGTGTCGATAAGTCTTGTTTACGTGAAACAAAGTGACATGGTTTGATCGATTAATTAATTAGTATCTGTAGAAATTAATGTTCATTATACAAGAGCATGCAAATAAATTGTGTTTCTTACATATACGAGAAATTGCAGAATTATTACGTGTTCGATTACAAAGGAGAATTATCTAATAAGTATCTGTTATCTGAATTTCGATTTCTTTCTTGTTGCACCTTTCTTATGGCTAATTACATTGGTGATAAATACATGGTGTATACTCATTGCATTACAATTTAATTAAAAAAATTGTGCATGGAGAAAATATTTAATTTTAATTAGTCGCTATATATTTATTTTCTTCGCAATAAAATTGTAGAAGTTTTTAGAATTTATATGAATTTTCCTCATGTCGAAACATGTATGCATCAGACTGTATATCATGTTTGTGAAGTTAGTTGAAGAGAGTGGAATTTAATAATAAATAAGTATATAAAATAAATGAAGTATGACAAACTTAAAAAGTATTTATTACTTTTACTTTTATTTGTTGTATATATTTTTGCTTGTAAATATTGATAAACGTTCATTTAATCACTGAATGATTAAAAATTTGTAATTATTGCCTCATATCAAGAGAATTTTTGTCTTTTTTTAAGTAATGTTAAATATATATAGTCTCGAATGTGTAACTAATCGATCAACTACGAATCAGTGTGAAAGTTGTTTATTATTACCGTACAGAATTTATCAATAAAACTGCACAAAAGACAAAACTATAGTAGAAAACGAGCAGATGTTTCATGTCAGCAGTTAATTGTGGTATTCAGTCAAAGTAAGTTTGGCCTTTGTTTCGGATGTGTCAAGATTCTTTTATTTTCAAGGTAAGAAGACTGTTACATTTTCCATATACTGTTTGTAATATACAATAATTTGTATAATATTAATTACCATTTTTAAAATAATATAGTCTGCTTTAATGTATTGAATTTAATTTGATATATATGAAAATTTAATAGCATGTATTAAAATTTCATATATATATATAATGTGCATATTATAATTTTATATTTGATAAAATATTAAAATTAAAAAAAAATATTGAAAATAATATTTAATTATAATAATCATAGTAAATATTGTTTATAATAAACTTTTTAAAGTAATTCGTTTAAAAATGTTTTTCTATCAAATTTTTTAAATATTTTATTGTATTATATTGTATACTTCTTTATTAATATTGTATAGTGTAAGAACAGATATAAACGGGGGTTCGTAAAAGCAACAAAATTTTTAAATATACATTATATTGTACAAGTGCATTTCTATATTTTGAACATAATTCAAGCAAAATTGACGCGATAGACATTTTTAATTTAGTGTATGTCATTATAAATATAATGATATTTATATTGTATCAAACTTTAGTTAAATTTGTCAAAGTTAAAAAAATGTTACCTACAAAATTCTTGTGTTTCTTAAATCACAATGTTTTATTAATGCTGTTACTATCATATTTCCTTACTTTCTTAACAGCAATGTTGTATCTGTCACCAATTAGTAAAGCTTTAAGTAAGTAAATAAGGTATAACTTTTGCTTTCTTTTTTCCTTTAGTACAATGTTATTTTAGTGATTAAATTTGTAATTACTATACTACCGTGAGAAAATTGTTGCCGCAACGAACGCTGCTTTGTATAGATGGCGCAGTGTTACAATTTTTCTTATTCGTTTATTTAATTTATTTTATTTAATTACACTTACATATATTTATATGGATGTGGCAAAATCATTTATACATTTAAATAATTTTTGTGTAATTTTAAATATTTAATTATAAATAAATGTAATTTTTTATGAATTTTTAAGTGAAATTGCTATTAATTGTCAATTTTATAAACTTATGTATTATTATAATTATATTATTTCAGAAAATTGAATAAAAGCAAAAAAATTGATTATCATAAAATTTCCAAGATGTCACATGATAATCAAAATGTTTCTACAATCGGTAAAACTCTGAATACTGTAACCAGTCAAAAATCACATCCGATAAAGTCACAGCAACGGTCATCTATGAAAATGTCTATAAAGAATAAGCTGTTACCTAAAAAAGGAAAATGGACAAATGACTTTACTACAAAATATCAACGTGTGATAAATATTCCTCTTCAAAATGAAATTATGAAAATGAAAAAGGTTGATTGCAAAGAATATACAGAATCCATCGATAACAGAAGCTATGATGATATGGATGATGATGATCCAGTTACTGTGTTGCGCAAGGAAATACAAGATTGGAGAATTAATGAAATATTAACATCTAGAACTGAAGAAAAACTTACTGGAACTCCAAGCGAACAGCGTAGTTGTAGTTATGGTGCGTTATATATTAATTCATTATAACATGCCTATAAAATATTTCTTTTTACATATTTATTATTAATTATTATTATATTTTTAATATATACAGTTGCTTCCGGAGAAACCACAAAAAGACAACAAAGTCCAAATGTTCCCAAGTCTTCTACAACGTTTGTTGCTCTCTCAGCAGTAACGTGAGTATTACCATTTTGTATCTTTACTTATGCTTAATTTTTAGTATCAATTTAGAACTACTAAATTTGCATAATTCTGAATCGAAAGAATTAATCTGTTCCAAAATTGGAATCATAGATTAGATAATATAAATTGCATTTTTATTGACAAATGCTTTTTCGTTGTATATTTTTTCAACACGTATATTGATATTTACGATAACGCAAATCATTCATGTTCGGTGTGTTTGTTAAACATAAATGACCCCACAAGTGTTTTATCGTAATGCAATGATAATTAAGAACGTAACTAAGGTAAGTAAGAAAAATCTATATTTGTAGAAAGCGATTCTGTGCGAATAAGGTATTTCAATAATCGTTCGTGATAAGGTTCACGTTTCCTTTATACCCGATAAGACGTGACCAAGCTGATTGCTATGCGTCGAAGAATCAAGAAAGAAGCTTGAGTGTATCTTACGTAAGTAACTGTAAATTGAAGAACGATGGGAGAAACACGACTGTGTATCTTCACGATACATGTATACACACGAGAAAGACTACGTCATTCTGGAATTTTCGAAAGTTTCGTCTAACCGGTTTCTTGTTGCACATACAGTAAGACCCGTTTAGTACTCGTCGGTACTTGCATCAAAATGAACTTCATATAGTATTTAACGTAATTATGTTGTTTACTATTTTATATATAAATGTTAGGCAAATATATATAGAACGATATAGCATTTTAAATGAAGTTACTTGTAGAATCGTAATACATTGAAAATTATTATTCAAAGTAATAATTTCACGATTTATAATGATTATTAACAATTTTTTAAAAGCATATTAACCATATTTGGGTGATTGTAATTTAAACTTATAATTCAGTAAATTACAATATAACTTTATAAATAAGAAGATATTTTTCGTTGCATCGATTACTTTTCAATTTTCGCGCGCTTTTAGCGCTGTTCGTCACAGCGAACGGTTAACGTGCACAGCCATGGAGTGGTTATCGAGAGGCCGTTGTAATTCTTTGGTAGTATCGTCACGAATGAAAAATGATAATGAGTATAGTGCTGTAGGTTAGTGAGAACAATAGCCACTTACGCTAATCAACGGAGGTGCATGCCACACGCGTTCGGTAGTAAAAATATTTTCGGCCATAGTTCGTGCTATGAATGAGAAACAGTGAGACATTGCCGAATTTGTCCCCGACCATGAAGTCGTTCTTTCGTCGTGACTGAATTTTTGATCTTAGGCATACGTACACGTTTTTCATTTCGCCGATGCCAGCCTCGTGTGTATCGAAAGGGTTTTACTTGTCGAGTCACGAATCCCGAGGACATTCGTCTTGAATACTCTCGAATGCATCATTCCCCGTCGCGTTAATAATGGAAACGAAAAATAAAATCATACAAGAATTCAAGGTCTGCAAGGAAACGAGACTTCAAGTGCGGCCAGCTCATCCGGATAATGATGTAGGTTAGGTTCCCAGCGGTATATATCGCAAAAATCAACATTCTTCGTGCAGCCGAGGTTCGCAAAAAGCGTAAACCGGTTTGTCTCGTAAATGGCACACGAGCGTGCGAACGGGAGACAGACGCGAGGAGAAAGAGTGAGTGAGAGTAAAGAGGAGGTAAAGGAAGGAGATCTTTCAGTCGCGATTTACGGTAAAGCGATATTTTGTCCATATATTTCTCTTGATATATCTTTGAAAAAGAAAATGAAATATTTCATAAATTATTACGATTCGTTCGTTTCGTTACAATTATTTCATACACGAAACATTTTTTGATGATACATTATTTTCATATTGGAATACAGTTGTAAAAGAATTCTCAACTCTACACCGGCTATTTTTCATCGTAATGGGGTACGCCAACTTCGTTATTTTACCGTATAGCCAATTCATCACACGGCCTTAACAGTAATAGACCAATGCATTTCTGATTCGTCAGCCACGTTTTTTTACGTAACGCTACGCGCAACACTGCGTGTGACGTCAACTTATACTCTCAATGTTGTCTGCTAGTCAGCATCGTCGGCGGACATGAAATTCTTGTGGAGAAAGCATGCTCAAACGCAGCACAGATCCACGATGGTTGTAAACGCAAGGTCAATGTCCTATGAAACAAAAAAGAAGAAAAGTTTTGTTCTTCGTTGAACACACACAAAGATAATCTCACTGCTGATCCACACAACGTGCAAGACAATTTTATTATGATTAAAGTCACGAGAGAACGTTATGATGCGTTAATCAAGTTCAGGGGACACAGTTTTTTCTACGTAACACCGGCAAGTGACGTCAGAATGTGCAGTGTGTCTGCTAACCAACGTCGTCGACAGACACGGAAATCTTACGGAGAAAGCATGATTGAGCGTAACCTAGATCCAGAACGGCAAGGCCAATGTACGACGAAAGAAAAAACTACTAACGCACGTCACATAACCATAAAAACCGGCTAACAGTATTCTTGTGTTTGCATACTAAGATTATCGTCTCCGTTTTATTTTTCTTCTGTTTGTTTTTTTGAGATTATAATTTCTTACCGAAATAGTTACAAATTTTTCTTCGTCTCTTTTTTTTGTACATAGAGAGTACATTGTGCTGCTGGTACATGTAGAGTAAAACAGTTCAGCATCACGTTTTTTACGTAACGCTACGCGTAACGCCAAGGCGTGACGTCAGCATACTCGGCGTCTCGCCAGCCACCAACGACGCCGGACGCCGGACGCGGAATTCTTACGAAGAAAGCACCACCGAGAGAAGCCGAGTGTAGCCGAACGAAACGACACGGCATAGTTGCACGAGGCGGCAACGCTGCGAGCGTCTGTTAGGTTCAAGGGTACGGAGTGGAGGTTGCTTGCTCGTCCCATCGCCCGACACGACCGGGAGCTTGTCCCGAGAAACAGTTGGGCGCATGTCCGCTTTCATCCAACGGGAAACTTCTCGAAAGATGCGCGCAAGAAACTCGTACGTCATTTATGTATATACTTTTATATTCGGAGAAATTCCTCGTTCCACTGAAATGCGGACGAAGTTAAATGCTCCTAGCGTCTGACATATACGCCGTACAACCGACCATTCGCCAGGAATTTAAAAGTGACTCGCTGTTCAGAGACATCATCTCTTCGATTTATTCTTGTCTGCTTTAAATTCCCGTTTTCCCGTTTTCAAAACGTGCCTAGATTTTTAAGCTTATCAATTTTATAAAGAAGATATATATTTATATGAATATATGATTATTTCAGGCACATATACTAAGGATTTGCCTGTCATCTTGTTTTTACTTATATGATACTAAGGAAAATATAAGATTTATTTCTTACAATGTACTGGAAAACATGAAAAATTTTATTTTTTTGACTATGCATAGTCTAACAAAATTTACTAAAATCATGAGAACAGTTAATAAAAAATAATATAGGTATATAAGATACCTTTTCAAGTAAAACATGCTGCAAAAGGATATAAAAATAAGATGGATAATAGAAAGAGAAAAGAAAACGTTAAAAAATTTTATTTATCTTTGGCAGTTGATAATGATAGAACATAGAATAGTATGAAGAGACAACTCGTATACAATCAAACTTATAAAACAGGTAATAAATTTTCAATATACCTATTGCCTGGCAAGTAGATGGCTGTACTTGCCATTGGATTGAAGGCGTTAGGCGATCTATTCGCTAAGCTATAACAGGTAATAAATTTTCAAATTAAAGATACAAAGTCAACAAATGACTTGCAGGGATAATAATTATAATTACCTGGAATACTGTTTAGATATGGATACTGAAGTATTTTCGCACAGAGTTGCATGCTTCCAATTAATTCACCAATAAGATATTTCTATAATTTTCGTATCACTTCCAAGAACGTAAACACACAAAATACAGTGTCATAATCGAGGCATTTAGCAGAGTCATTGAATAACCATGCAAGAGGATCGCGGTTAGTAACGAGGCTATTTTACCGCGATAGCTGTGATCTTCTTCGAGACATAGAATCCGCTGGCAAGGATCCCAGCGGTGAATAAAAACAGAAAGTAGAGAGTCATCGAGTCGGCTGCGTCCTGCTGCTGGTTGACCTCGGCCCTGGCGTCGAGATCGACGGGAAACGGATTTACAACTCTGACACTCGCACTTCGCACTGGCGTACGCTGCCCTAGTGGGACTCATAGAGGCCAAGTCATTGTTATGTCTGTTGTGAAAATGAGAGCAAAAAATGGAGACGGCGACGAATTAGGTTTCGAATTCGCGTTGAATACATTTGTAGGAGGGACTTGCGATTAAAAAGAACGGATGTGGCTTTGATCACCCCTTTAGCATTATTACGACACTCCTATCATTGTACTAGGCACTAATGGTAGTTTCAACTTTCTTACTGCATTATTATTGCTTCGATTCAGTAATATAATTTATACGAAGGTTATTATACTTGATAAAGACATGTTCATATTAGATATTCGCAGGCTTATTTAGAGTATCATATAACTGAAGATACAAATAACAAAGTACTAATTCTATGTGAAAAAAATTAATGAAAAATGTGAAATAAAATTTGTCCATATTAGATATTGTTTCTATTTGACGAATTTTGTTCTAAAATTATATATTTTCTCTTATTGTACATTTTTATGTATTTGCTATATACATCAGTACATATTTATTTGTATTATTAAACACAATAAACATAGATAAATGTAAATTAACAATTAGGATATAGTTGAATACACGTATGTCTAGAGAAGTTTTGATGCAGAAAGATTTTAGCCTATATTTCTTATTTGCTTTCTCATATGGAGCATTCTTTCTAGAAAGTTCTTCCTAACCTCTAGTAATGTGATACCCTGTATATCAACAAATTAATTGACAACAAAGATGTAAAATATACAAAGGTATAAAAATTTATTTCAATTTTAAAATATGTTTATAAACATTTATTATTTTCTTTAATCGGTATAAATTATATCAAATATTTTTGTTGAAAATGAACTTGATAAATACCAGGATAGCACAGTAGATCATAACTGAAGGAGAAATAAAAATTAAAGTAATGCTTGAACCAATGCTTTCTGGTCTACTCTCCACAGACAACAAAAAATTTCTTCTGAGGACCCATTCGATGAAAATTTTGCTAGTACAACAATGGCTTAAGAAAAAAGCTTTTACAATAGACATGTAACACTTCTTAACCCATGCAAGGAACATTTTTCATCACGATCTTTCTCCGTCTACATCAGAACAAAGCTATAAGCCATCCCATTTGCCCCGCTATATAACACTGAATTTTCACCGGCGAGGCATTTTTTCCATGGTTACACACAAGCGAACGGGAAAACGCAAAAATCTCGAGGCCCGGGTAGAAAAATCGCGTTCTTTGTTCGCGGTTCATATTATACATTGCGCATTCACTGGATAACATCTGCTTAATCGCACAATGGGCTCACGGGTACGTTTCGTTGGGTCCTTTATTATAGCGTCTCAAAGAGTAGGACGAAGGGCCTGAAAAGGGTCTCCCTCCCGAAATCTTTAAGACGGTTCCAACATCTGCCCTTTACTCGCAGCTTATGCATACCTAGAGAGAAAAAGGAGTTTGCACGTGTCCTTTCAGGAAGGGATCTCGGTAGTGTTCATTGTGATCGACGCGCAAAACGGGAAGTGACAATTGACATCTGTCTTACGTTATGCAGGATTTCTGGGTCGAACTATTTTTAAAACGGCATATGACAGGCCTCCGTGTGTGTACGCTTGCGCGGCATAAAGATGTTTCCTGCCGATTCAGGGTACGTTAAATAGAAATAGATAATGTATTCGGTCCGTTTCCACGACGCGCGACCGCGTATTATTGGATCGTGCACGCGTTTTAAAATAATGCTTTTTCTATTTCGAAGGAAAACTCTCTGACGCCGTGAATATCAGATACGCGAGTATGCAATTGTTTCACTGTTTCTAATTTTGTTTTGGGATGTGAAACGAGGAGAAAATCAGGCAAAAGAATAAACTTCTTTCATTAATTTTTTAATATAATTAATATAATATAATAATATAATAAAATTAT
>NW_016907966.1:1192648-1207446 GCF_001483705.2 Eufriesea mexicana | reverse complement strand
TGAGGGTTGAATTTGGTAAAAAATTTATAACGAAGGATTCAACATTTTGGAGCAACATACCTTTTTCAGATGAAAGCAAATTTGACATATTTAAATCCGATGGTAGAATATTAATTTGGAGAAAACCAAATACTGAATTGGATGTACGAAATTTACAATCGAGTGTAAAACATGTAGGTGGTGGAGTTATGGTTTGGGGTTCTATGGCAGTATCCGGGGTTGGCGAATTAATTTTTATAGATGATATTATGGACAAATACACATATTTGAATATATTCGAACAAAATTTATTCAAAAGTGCGGAAAAATTAAATCTCCCGTGGAATTTCTGTTTCCAACAAGATCGCGATCCAAAGCACACCTCTTACATCTTACGCCATTGAATCATTTACAATACTTCTCATTCCCTAAATACACCACCGCAGAGTCCAGACATAAGTCCTATCGAACATGTCTGGAATGAATTGGAAAAAGATATTCGAAAACATCGTATAACTAGCACAGCAGACTGGAAGAATATTCTTTTACAAGAATGGAATAAAATCGAGTCGGATTTCACAAAAAATTGAGTTGATTCAGTGCTCAAACGATTAAAGAAAGTTCTTAAAAGGAAAGGAGGACCAACTAAATATTAGTACTTAATTTCAAGTTACTTTTAAACGTTTTTATTCATGTGTGCCAATACTTTTGTCCACCCATAAAATGTTCGATAAAAACATTTTTGTTATTGTTTCGTGAATCAATGTATTTATTTTATTACTTCTACTATGTAATAAAACTAGAATAGATAATAAATGAATATGTCAAAAAGTTTTTCCTTCAAATCAATTTGTTTAGTAGTTATAAGCACTTGAACCACAAAAACCATGCTGTGCCAATACTTTTGTCCAGTACTGTATATATTTTCCAAATGAGACTGAAAATTAAAATATGTATCCTTACATTTGAAAAGATTTTATAAACTATTCAATTTTCAAACACTTTTTGCACATGCACTCTTTGATTGCACTGCATAGATTATGCCAAACACATGGCTTATCGAACATAACCAAAAAATGAATTGAATACAGCGCGTTATATAATTACCACGTCCAAGACAGTGAAACTATTTTTTTTTATCGATGTTAACGAATTGAAACGCAAATATGAGCAGCTTGAGCGTAATCGAAACGAACGTAATTTCACTGATTTACATTATCACGAAGCGCAGTATGCAGGTTATTTTTGCTCAGTCGCCACGGTAATCTCACAGCAGCGGTGCTGTTGACTTTTTAATCGCGTGTCTCGCCCGTCAAACTACGTCTTATTTTAGAAGCATGTACAAGCGCGATTTCAGTAATTAATTAATATGTAGGTTGATATTGCTACGATGTGCAACTATACGTTACGTAAATTGTTATATCATTCTAGCGATATTTAAATTGTTACTTGTACTCGTAACGTCGTGTGCATAGGTGCCGCTTAATGCTTACGCGATCGAATGTTGTGCAGTGCACTTCGTGTCGATAAGTCTTGTTTACGTGAAACAAAGTGACATGGTTTGATCGATTAATTAATTAGTATCTGTAGAAATTAATGTTCATTATACAAGAGCATGCAAATAAATTGTGTTTCTTACATATACGAGAAATTGCAGAATTATTACGTGTTCGATTACAAAGGAGAATTATCTAATAAGTATCTGTTATCTGAATTTCGATTTCTTTCTTGTTGCACCTTTCTTATGGCTAATTACATTGGTGATAAATACATGGTGTATACTCATTGCATTACAATTTAATTAAAAAAATTGTGCATGGAGAAAATATTTAATTTTAATTAGTCGCTATATATTTATTTTCTTCGCAATAAAATTGTAGAAGTTTTTAGAATTTATATGAATTTTCCTCATGTCGAAACATGTATGCATCAGACTGTATATCATGTTTGTGAAGTTAGTTGAAGAGAGTGGAATTTAATAATAAATAAGTATATAAAATAAATGAAGTATGACAAACTTAAAAAGTATTTATTACTTTTACTTTTATTTGTTGTATATATTTTTGCTTGTAAATATTGATAAACGTTCATTTAATCACTGAATGATTAAAAATTTGTAATTATTGCCTCATATCAAGAGAATTTTTGTCTTTTTTTAAGTAATGTTAAATATATATAGTCTCGAATGATTAAATAATTTAATTTAATCATTAAGTCTTTAACCCAGAAGTCTAATTTAATTTTAAATATTTGTTTAATGGAAATGAAAATTATTGAAATAATTAATAAGTAATTATCATTAATAAATATATTATGAATATTTACATTACATTATCAGTACAAACATAATGTTGAAAATTAGATAAAAGTACTTATATATAATCTATATATTTAAATTTTGTTTTTTTTGTTAACAAAATTTTATGTGAAAAAATTTGATTTTATATTTTTGACTTTTTTTCCTGTTGTATGAACTACAATTTTCAATATATAGTATAAATAATATGAGTGTTAGTATTTATGTATGATGTTATAAATTTGGTAGTTTAGGATGTACAAATGTTTCTATATTGATATTTATATATATTCGTAATTGTATTGTTTTAATATGAATTATATTAATCACATAAGGAAAATCCACAACTGATCAGTTTTGCGAGAAGAGAGAAAAACATCAGCCTCTTTAGCTCAGTGGCAGAGCACTGGTCTCGTAAACCAGGGGTCGTGAGTTCAAACCTCACAGGAGGCAAATTTTTTTTTATTTATAACATTTGATACTTTTTTTTAGAAAAATTGTATAGTTAATGCACATACATGTAAATTATAAACGTAAAAATAGTATTGAGCCATGCGATTAAACTTAATTTAAAATAATAGTGCCAATTTTTTGTAATTCAATAGAACTATTTTATGATATGTGATAATGGATTTTTTATTTATGCTGAATCTAGTATTAATTAATAGGTATATACATCTAATCGTGTAGTAAAACAAAAATTTTAGAATGACAAAACGTTAAGAAAGTATCAAATTTTGTAACTAAATCCAATACTAATTGTCAGTTTATCCAACTACGAATTTGCCATAATTCTGCTCTAAATCCTAGTTTCAACAAATAATCTGATAATGACAAAATCTTAAATAAAAGACAACTTATACATTTGCTTCTAATTAAAAAATCTAATTTTAACGAAAAAAAAATAAATAGGTTATGTCAATCGTGAACCTATCATAGACTAACCACAAATTTAAAACGGATGGAATCTTGAATAAGAAAGTAATACATTTTCCTATTCTAAATTCACGATCAATTAACTCTTTTAATCATAAACAAATTTTAATGTCCTCAAGATTCTTTCGAATATTATCCATCAAACACGAAGACGAATTAATGAATGTCTAAAAAGGGATTCGACGGAGCAGCGTCAATTATAAGAAATCGGCCTGGAAACGGCGCGATTCGGAATTCAGCTTGCGTGTCGGAGGCTGCGAATGCGTTTCACGTAGAACGAACCTGCGCATTCTCGATATTCAGGAGTCACACCGACCAAGAGAGCCCGTACTGTTTCCGTAAAATGTCTGTAAAGTGGGGAACCAGAGGTCGCTTGCGTATATACCGAGATACTCCTGGCTATTTCAGGGGGGTTAGGTTCGTGACGTCTGAGGTAGGGAGAGACGTTTTTCCCTTCGTTTTCATGAGGAACACCGACGAGCCACGAGACGAGCGAACGGAATGTTAATTCTCAGCGTTAGACGCTCGATCGTGAAGGATCGTGTTCCTTAATGAAACTCCGGCCGCTCGAAAAAGTGTAAAAAACCGTGATATTACGTCGCGGAGACTTTCAGCCGCGACCACGTCGAACCTCGCCTTCTTACATCATCGCTTTCGTTTTCTACTCGCATCGAGTGGAATCGTAAAGCGATTTAAATGATGCTCCCACGAGAACTGAACGTTCGAAGAAGAGCTTCCGTTTGGTTAGGTTAGGTGTGCCTTTTTATATCTCATATACGATCATCGATAATTAACCTTATATTACTTTGAATGGAATCAAATATGCAGACATTTTTATGCTTTCAATCTCGCAAACGATATGATAAATTTTTTCATTAAAATATAACCATTTTGAGCTTTAGTTGAATATTGTGACTCATAAAAATTAGTTTGGTGAAGATGCACATTTATGGAAACTTGATGTATGCGGCTAAGTAAGCTGTGTTATAAAATATGAGAAAAATATGGTTGAAAAGCATCTATTGCTAAGTGTTAAAATCGTTATTAAAAATATAAATATGGTTAATTAAGGGTATTACGGTAAAAATTATTATGACGAACTAAAAGTGAATAAAAAAATTAATATTATTAAGGATTAAAAATATTAGAAAACGGTAACTTAATTCACTTTTTTAAAATTCGCAGTTAATTTTATTTAAGCAAATTGCATTTCAATATTCTCTAATATCAAAAATTTATTCTTAAATATTAAAAATTTATTTATTCGACAATTTTTATTTTTTCAGTACAAACTGCATACATACAGCAATATTTATTTTTTTTAAGAATAAGTAATTTTTATTTAATTTTTTAACGATAATAAATACAATTTCGTTTGTAATTTTTATAGAATTAGACGATAAATATGTTACGATTTCAGGGTTCACATTCGCTAATCCCGAGTTTCACCAGTAGATAGTTACGGCACTGATACATTCAAACCGGTTTTACTCGATCACGAGACTTTAGGCGATCGTTTGCGACGTGGGCGAGGTAATGGTCCGTTCGACTGAAAATCAAAATCCTTTTGCGATAGCTTCATGTGAACTGGAAAATAAAATCTTATAATTAAAGTTATATAATGTCTCATAAATTTTTTGATTACATGAGACGTTCTTTCGGATATTACAAATTTTTATTTCACCGTGAAGTTTGCAATTTAACTAAGTTGTTTAATTAAGTGTTTTAAATTTTAAACCATTTTTCATTTCTTTCTTCTTATTTTCTCCTACTTTAAAGTAGGATTTTATAATTAGTTTTTACAATTTTTTATTACTCGTTACTCGTTACTGAGAATTTGTGAATTTCTTGGGTACATATGTATCTCGTGAGATCTGAACTCGAAAAGTACATGCACTCGTTACGTGTTTATTAATTTGAAAAAGATGGAAAGATACATAGATTGGTAGAGTTGTAAGTTTTCATTATTTTAATAATTTTTATTTTTCCTTCTTTTAAATTTAAATAGTTTTCTTTCGTTTTAATGATTGTTTTATTTCAATGATTTATTAGTATGATTAACCAGCAGAGTGTACTTTTTTAATGAGAAATCAGAAATTTTAACAATTAAATGACGTGATTGCTCTGCTTATATAATAAAAAAAAAAAAATTATCTGCAATTAAATCCTTTTATTGACTCAGATGTAAGTTTTGAACTTGAATTTCCAAGATTTTATACTGCTGCTTCCTTAATACTTATTGAAAATTACTATTAAGAAGAATATTTTTTAAACTCGAAAAAAGAACAATTGTGTGGTAATACAATTTTATATAAAACATATGTTGCACAATAGAATAGATTAAATATATTAATATCTCCTTTGAAATAATGTAAGACACAAAGAGCAATGAATAATTTATCAAAAATTATGAATTATTAATATTAGTACAGTACTGTGCATAGTATAAAGTATGATAAGAATTACATTGTTATATTGATATTCATAATCATTTCCCAGAATAAAAAAAGTTACAAGTTATTTAATTCATTTTACAATAGTTTTAAAGTTCTTAACAACATGGTTTAGTATATACAATAGGAAATGCTTATGATGCAAAGATATAGCTTAATGATAAAGAGCAACATATTAGTAACAAATTTTGTTTCAGTGTTTGTAATGTTTAAAAATTTAGATATCTTATCTAGATTATGAAATTTTAGTGATCCACTGAATATTAAAAAAGAGAATTTGCAATGGCTTTTAATAATTCTTGATAAAGTATAAATATGAAAAATATATTTCTATATTTTATGTAATTTAATATACTTTTAAAGATAGTAGGATTATGATTTAAATTCTAAATAAACTAGAAGAATTTTTCTAATATTAGTCGTAGTTAAAATCAATTTATAATTCAATATATATTTATGGTTAAACATTATACCAAAATTTTCTCCAATTTTATAATAATTTTATAACAGATGAAATAGAATTTATCTTAGAATTTATCTATGAACTGAATTTTATTTTACCGTAATTCCTTCCTTAATACTTTCAATTATACCCATTACATTCTTTCCTGTATCCTCCAATAATTTTATCGCAGAGATTAATTACAGTTGCTTGGTAACATGTATAATATTTGCATACATTCTCACTTTTATTCAATTCACTTCAGAGTTAAATAAATAATATCGAATGTTACAAAATAAATGTAACAAACATACATAGAATATTCACAGGTTATGTCTTCTAAAATTAAAATAAATTTCTATCGAGATTCAACGTTGCTACCAATTTCATCTACTGCCGACTAATTAAACTCTGCGTAGCGATACTTTATAATGCCCGTAATATGTTTAAAAACAATCTTCGTATACGCATTAAAACGGAGCTACAAGGATATTCGAACGGCCAACCAAGACGATCGCGGCGAGCGGAAATGGATAGCACCGAGCGACATCTACGCATCGCGAACGGCCGCGAAAAATTGCGAAATTGCTTATCGCGGCTACACGAGGGCTTCGTAATTTTTCACTAACTTCCGCTGGTGGAAAAAGCTGAAATTATGCCGACTACGTAGGGGTACATAGGCACGTTTAAGCAGATAGATACATACAGGTACATACGGTGGCGCGTCGAAGCGTGAGGGGCATACGATTCGCTCGCGGACGAGCAGTTACTCGCGTTGCGGGTATTCGCCGTGCATTCCCGCCGCTAGTATTCTAGTATTCTGTGCCGTGCTCAGGGCACCCTCGGAACTACGGGCCTACGTGACCGGCATTGCCAGCGACGCTCTTTCGAGAAAGGCGCCTTCCAATCCACGAATTGCAAAATATTCCACAATTACGGAACTCGCCGCGCGACGTACGTGGCGTTCCACTGCTACGCGACCAATCGTCGCCATCCAATCGAATGTTCTTCTAGGGATGAATAGAACACGCGCCTTCGATGCGTTTCTTGTAATACAATGGCGTGCCAAAGTATACCGACAGGCAGATGTCATGCGTCCTTTTCTGAAAAAGAAAAAAATTGTATTTGACATATTTTGATTGATTTTCAAAAAGTATTTTTATAGTATTTTTGTGGAATGTGGTTACATTTCATTAATATAGAATTAAATGAAATAATTTTTATGCACTAAGTATATCGTGGATTGATATTTTGTCAATTTGAAGTTTTTAATTTTCTATCTACTTCAAAAAAATGATTTTAGTCCATTTGTATTTGTTCTATTTTGTAGGTTAGAAATTTTACTTAATTACTCAATTCTGTGTAACTGAAAATCATAAAATTGTATTTATTAGATGACACTAGAAAATATATATGTGAATCACTGCATTTATTTAAAGAATTACTAAATTAACCTGTCCAAACATAAGTAGAATAATCTGTTTCACAAGGGACCTTATACGCTACTATGTTTTTGCGAATCGCTAGATTTTGCCGGGTTGGTTTTTGTTGAGGTGATAGTGTTTTTGAAGAGATTAAGAGGGGACTAGGGGGTCGAAGGATTTGCGGTTTATGGTTAGTTGGTTTGCGTAAATAGAGTGGTTTTGTGAAAGCTTTGTGGAAATCGAAGTTTTGGAAAGAGGTTAACCTCTTCAGCGAGGGGAAAATTTCTGCACGCTATTCGTTAGATTTTTATTGATTAATTCGTTTCTTCTGATTCCTATTGATTTTATTTTTATTATACGTAAATGACGCAATAAGTTGTATTTCTTCGCAAAATTTTGTTTTAAAATGAATATTTTGTAAGTACTTAGTCCATCAATTTTTATTCTTAACCTCAATTCGTTACCAATAGTCAGTTATTTATATTACAGTATGTATATTAATACATTTGTTATCACGCATTATATACACATGTATACGTAATACACTAAGTTTGTGTGAAGGATCAGTTATGTAAGTATAAAGGGATTACGTTTCAATTTTCGATGCGATAAATAGATGATGCTCGGTTTGCATTTAGTAAAGATTACTAGAGTACAGTGTAGTAGTATATGTTACGTTCTGCATATACAAAGAGTGATGAACTGCGCCTGCTTTGATATTACAACGTGTGTCATATTGCATAAAATTATTAAATCCTCAGCGTATTTCTTGTTCCTTTTCATACATCCGACGATGTATTACGTCACACCGTTACCATAATCTGTTAACGAATTGTTTTGAGACATTTTTCACAGCTGCATATATTCAATTTGAAATATAAATTAATAAGAAAAGATTAAAATGTTTCATACCTGAATAACTCAATACTTTGTAAAAAATTTAAAAATAAGTGTTTTCCAGTGTTTTGAATACATTACATATTTCCTTTGCAATTTTATTCTCTTCCTTATGATAAAATATTTTAAATAAAATAGCTGCAAGAAGTTTTGAAATTTTATTACCTAATAATCTCTTAGATATAATTTTTTTTTTTTAAAAGTTCTTTGTTAATAAATTTTCTATTAATTTGTTTAAAAGAGTAAACTGTTAGTAGTTTCATACTGCTTATAATCATGGAATTTAGTACCGTTTCATTTAAGAACCGACTAAATAACATGTGGCACCAACAGAGATAAATGACGCGACGTATTCAAGATGCCATACGGGGATCTGTACGGTGCACAAACTTCATTCTCGAAGGACTAAAATCCAAGCATAGTTTGTAATCGTTAAATTTCTTCGTGAACGGTGATAGAAAACGTGTTAAATATAAAATGTCGTATTAAAACAACGAGTTCTAATTCAATATACATATGTGTCGTTATTTGGTTTTTACGAATAAAAAATTATAACCTGTTATGTGCAGTTCACGGAGAATTAGTGTTTGTGTATGAATAAAGTGCTTCTAGTTTAAATAGTGCAAAACATTTGGAAATTGACGTGAGGAAGTTGCCGATGAGTATTGCAATGAAACGTCAACTGCAGTGAGTCCTAAAAATGTTAAGGAGGTTAGGTCGTAATTTTGTCAAATTGACGCTTTTCTTATTCTGAAAGGTTAGGACGACTACGCTATAAAAAATAAATGATTTGGAAAACCCAGTAGGAAAGTGATCCTCCTCAACGACAATTCTTGATTTCATTCTACGATTGTGACACAGAAATTATTGCGTAAACTTGAGACAGAAGAATGAGAACGTTCACCATAAATTCGACACAGACGAACAATACGACGTTGCGATTTCTCACTGGCGACGCTGTACGATTGGACAGGCTTATATTTTTAGCGATACGATTCTATGTAAAAATATAAAGTATTGAACCTGAAATCCCTAAAATATATATAGGGACCCTTTGAAAGTATAATGGAAATGTAACAGTCAATGTTGTCACACATTACAACGGAGAATTGTAGAGATTTATAAAAAGTTATAGATCGATAAATCGTCACAGAAGAAAATTTGTTGCAGTGCAAATTATGAAGGTATCAAAAAAAAAAAAAAAAACAAATATTTATATATATATTATATAAATAAATTTTATTATCGTTTGCGATTATTTGACCAATACAGTAGATTTTATTTCTTGAATTCGTAGGTTAGAAATAAATGTTCATATGAAATCATTGTACGCAATAAATTTATAGAATTACTATCAACGATTTCACATGAATTTATCAGCAAATCAAATTTTAAAGAAGTCATTGATAAGTCCAGATTATAAATATAAATTATTTATTATGAATTGCAATTTGATACTCTTATTTTTGTGAACTTTTTGTTTTAGTTAAAGCATGTCATATTCATTCTTATACACGATTTTTTAAATTGAAATTTGTATCTTTATATCAATGAAATTCTTTTTTTTACTTTTTTAATTCATTTATATTAAGTTATATATTAATTGCTTTAAAAGAATGTAGTTAAGAGTATTCTTTGAATTAATAAATTTCGAAAATGTATTTCTTTCCTTTGAGTCACTTATTAGTTAAAATGAAAACAATATATGATCAAATATTTGCTATGATCCTAAAAATTAATTTCAATATTTTATAAAATATAAAAGAAATTATATTTTTTATGTGTTTAATTAAACAATCGATCAAATGGTTACAATCTCGAAAAATCTTCAATCTTTATTTTATTATTTAATCGCCTTATACAATCGAAAAATACCTTTAGACAAAATTAATACCGCCATGATTTCCAGCTCGTATCTTACGTAATACTGTTCCTTTATCAGTTTGGGTTTTACCGCATGCTATCTGGGTGATTGTCGAAAACTGTAGCTTCAACGTTGAAAAATTTACTTATTAACAGCGTTTCACGCTTTCTAAACATTATTAGACGTTTATTATTTCCCATTTATTACCTTAGCACTTATGGTGGAAAAGATGGCGGACGAAAGAACAACGTACGCTGCAAATTAACATTTTAACGATGCATGAATGGTCTTGGAAAATATGCTTTTTATCGTTATTTTTAAGACACTTCGTTGGAGTTACTTCGTTCTAAAATAAATCATAATTGTGAGTAATCTATTATATAAAACTAATACAAAATTCCTGCATTTTATTTTGGGTTATGTCATGGAATTATCTTGGAGTGAAAATTATTATCTAATATGCAAATATCGAGGATTTTTAATTATAGAAAGTTTAAAAATTGTATTATCTTGAATAATAGTATATTGTATTGACATACATTTTCTAACATTAAATGAATTAATTTGCAGTTGTATGTGGTAAAGTTTAGAGGTATGGAATTTTTGCAAAATGTTCATGGGGATGGAGATACCTGAACTGCAATGAAATTAAAATAGAGTATTTATTGATTTGTGATTAAAATTTTTAAAATAATATATAATCTTAAATTTCTAAAAGGGTTACGAATTTTGATTTACTATACTATTTTCATATTAGATACAGTATTTTATGTTATTCTTTATTATCCATTATAATATTTGTTAGATTCATATAATTTTTCAATAGTTTTATTTTTAATAATATTTTAGATTAATAACAAATTCAATTAAAATTAGAGGTATTTGAAACCAAAAGTTATATAAAGTATTCTAAAGTAAGCTAAGGATGGTATTTTCATATAATTTATCTATTTTTTAATATAAATGGAAACAAGTCTAGCTTTTATTATTGATAATTTTGAAAATATTTATTTCTTACAAAACAAGAATTATTTAAAATTTTGGTAGGTGTTTTCCATTAAAAATTTTTTTTATATGTATGAAAAGTTGAACAAGAATATAAAAATCTTATGAGAAGGATTAAGTGATTTCAAAAAGAGTAATTTTATAAAATCTCTGCAAAATCGGTGCAGAAATTTTGGCAATACTATTACTGGTATATCTGATTGGATTTAAAGAACCATTACTTTATTATTTTATGGAATTTTCATTCTGAAATTTTATAGAAATATTTTTAAAATAGTATATTTAAAAATAAATTAATTTTTCAAATATTCATATTTTTGCCTTTCTCTAGATACGCAAATGTATATAATCTTGCAATAAATTTCAGTACTTCAGCAAAACTTCCAGTTCCGTATTTGCAAATTAATCAATGTCCATTAGATTGAAACATTTATTCAGGCAGTAAATTCACAATATACGACAATGTTAGCGTTTCTCCTGAAATCAACAGAAAGTAATTAATATATAACATAACCTAACAAACACGTAACCAATTTCAATGAAATATCCCTGGTATTATTCCATTCGTCTTATGAAACACCCGACTCATTTACTAATCTCGAACAACCAAATATCCAAGCATGACGCTATTATCGATGCTTCCAAAAGATGCCGCTGTCCAGTGGCCCAGATTCGCCTTCGTAGGCTTTATTCAAGAGGGAAATTAAGCAAGTCTTACTCCAGTGAATCGAATCCCGTTACCGCATATAATTCCGTAACGGTTCGAGACTGAACGGGTAATTGCAAGTAAATAACGCCAGAGGCGCTCACTCGAGCGCGCGTATCCGAAAGCATTCTGAAAATACGGAAAAAAGGAGGTGAGGGAAAAAATAAGCGAGAAGAACGAGAAATGGAATAAAAAGAAACGAACACGCGGCGACGTACACGTGTATCGAGTTATCGTCGCACGACCGAACTAGACAAGATCGCGACTACGTCACGTGCTCGCGCACAGTTCCAAGCGCGGCAACACCTTCTGCTTTCTTTCTCTCGAAACGGTTGCGCATGCGCGAACAGCACGTAGTGTGTATCGCAATACGCGCGATAAACCGCTTATCTCGCCGGCTACGACACAACGTCGCTCCATAAGACGCGAGGGACGGGAAGCTTATCGGTATCGACACGCGAGGGCAACGTGACTTTCTAGCCGCGATCGATACAAAAGTTTCGTTTACGTGTTGCACGCTCGCGCCACTTTCCGCTTTTCCTTCGTCGATTCGAATCGTGCCACAGTCGTGCCCTGATCACATCTGCGCAATTCTTATACGTGCTTCTCGCCGGCCGCGTGCACAAATACACGTGTACGCATCGATGTTTCATGGTATATTTAATATCAATCAGTCTCGGCCTGCATCGGAGAGTATACACACCCGACCCACTTCACGCTACAAAAAGCCCGCTGTTTTAAAATATTTGCGCTCAGTCGATATTCAATCAATCCTTTCGACGACGAATTCGCAACGTTCGAAGGGGGGACCAGCTGCTGATGTCATCGTAACGTTTTCGGAATAGCCGAGAACCTTTTATCTTTCGCATGTTATCAAGAATGTTCAATTATGCAAATATCGCAATAATAGAGTTTCTTCACGGTTATATGAAGTAATATTCGCTTAACCTCTTCCCGGTAAATGTCGAACTTGTCGTCCAAACCGTTGACTTTTCCTTTATGTATAAAACAAATGGTGGCGTATATCGTCAGTGACACATACGACGTGGATGGGAAGTCGCGTGTAAGGAGCACGTTTCTGAACGTGTTAATATTAAAAATTCTTTTCTGTGTTACTGCTAACGTTTCATGGACACTTCTTTTTTTTTTTAATTACATACCAACGATAAGTACGCGGTGTACTTACGATATTGAAGAGTGTTATCACGGTGTATTTATGATATTGAAAGTGGTAAATCAAGCAATGTTATCTTTAAATTAAATAATAAAATAAATTTCAGGAGTTCTTTAGGTCTCGATTTTCTCAAAAATATTTTTTAAATTCTCTAACGTATAATCATTGATAATTATAGGTTATACAAGTTATTCAGGTGCACGTAAAGTATACCGCGTGTCCAATTTAAACAGATATATTTTAATTTCTCGAAAAATATATTAAAAAATTGTTTCAAATAAAAATTATAGGATATTAAGAGAATAGATTATGTTGATATTTATTTAGCTTTGTACTGACCTTGAAAGGTCCTGTGAAAATCATGAGTAAATTTTGTAATAGGAATTTATATTTTTCATTGTTTCTGTTGACGTTGAAATATTTTCAAAACAAAACCAATGTCTTTTGCAATAGATATTTTTAGAGATAAACTTTTAAAACTGACGTATTGTTGATAAGTATTATTCGATAAAATGGCGGCAATGTGTTAACTTTGAAAATTCCTATCTTCAAAACAGCTCGTACTAAATAATTAGTAAATTAGTGTTTTGAAAACGTTTCGACGTCAGCTACTAGAGTATGTGAAAAAAAGAAAAATATATAAAAATATATAATACAAAATTTTAGTGACCTTAATAAATTTTTAAGATCATCGTAAGATTAAATAAACATTACCTATTATTTTAATACAGTGCAATCTTTATGCGAAATATTTTTTTGTAATATTTATATAATTTAATCGATTGAATTTAAAATTGGACACCCTATACATAAGTACACACTTGTTCATTTGTGATTATTCTATTAAAATTTATATTTTGAATGAATCAAATTTATCTTCGACTTTTTTCATAGGATTCAAATTCTTATTTTGATTCATTATCTTTTTATAAATTATAAATAATTTTTACAAATCACTAGAACGTGATTCAATACTTATAAACCGGAGTGTACACCGTACTACTGTATTTTTTGAAGCAATTTTAACAAATTTGAATAAAATTTAAATCATTATAGACTCATGTAACGCAAGAAAGACGTTAAATTAACTGTATTTTTAGATGAAATAAGCTCAGGTTCATTATATCAGGCTAATAAAAAATGCATATTGTTAAATTTATTATATTGTGATAACCTAACCTAAATTTAACGTTTAAATTTAACGCAGAATTATTTAGCGTAATTTAGACTATATTTATGGCCTGTATTTTCATTGGTAAAATCATTTTAGAAAATACTGCAGTGTTTTGAGAACAGATCCAAAATTAGATTGAATATTTCCGTTCGGTTCTAAATATTATTTTGCCGCGACGCTTCTGATATTTCAAGATGGATTCCACCATGTTTGACGACGTTCGATTGTTTACTAAACTCATTCAATTAAATATTCCAATTTCCGTTATTTTAAACCGGTTGAGTTTCACATAATTCGATTTCGTAAATGTTTTGCTAATGGTCTTTTATAATAGTGTTTGAATAGGATGACAAACTAGTTTTGGAATAAATTTTTTAAATAAGAAACTAGTTTTACCCAGCTTTTCTGGCATTTCATTATAATAATGTTATATTATTATAATTATATA
>NW_016907966.1:1189893-1192627 GCF_001483705.2 Eufriesea mexicana | reverse complement strand
AATAAAATTGGAGAAAGTAATGTATGTTATCAAACATAACAGTGTAAATAATTATTATAATATTATGCTATCCATAAATAATTATTAAATATTAAATATTATTAAACAATAAATAATTATTATAATATTATGCTAGTAATACAATATTGGAAATAATTATTATAATATACAATTTGAACATTATACTAATAATTACAATTTTCTCAAAGAAGCATATAATCTTCTCCTTCATAATACAAGTATCAAAGTATGATGTCCACATGTTCCAGAATGCGAGAAAATGAAATATACTATAAAAATTTTGGAAAAAATTTCAAAATATGAAGTAAGATGTTTAATTGTAAAAAAATAATAATAGTTATTTTATAATCTCGATATCCATATGATATGGATATTATACTATATTATTATACATACAATAGCTTGCATAATCTACAAAGAAAAGGAGACAAAATTTTTTAATATTTAATCCTTCATATATATTATTCTTCTGTTACTTGCATTTTATTAGAATATCTTTTTTCATCTACTAAAAGTTCTGCTCTTTGTTTCTATAATACCTCATCAATAATTTCCCTAACACAAAATGTATTAAGTATACCATTGTTTATATTTTCAAAGTAATCGCTAAAATTCAATTTACTATTATTTTAAATAAAAAGCACTTTGTTCTTCAGCCTTTCAGATGAATATGTACCACATTGAAAATATTCCAACGAAATGCATGCACACGTGGAAAGTTGGTGTATGCAAGGAAAGACGAGGATAGAAGAGCGACATGGTAGTACAACTTGCGCGTTCGTCTTTTGAGTAGTTCATTGCATACGAAATGTCGTTTCACCGAAGTTTCAATTTAACAGGTCAACACCATCCATTAAACTTTGTCCTATGATCAATTGTCATCGATCACGTTAAAGAAGAAATTTGCTGCAACACACGTGCATCGAATGCCAGCAACACAGATTTAGAAAACAAAAATATCAGCTTCTTGTTAGCTGTGAGGAATGACCAGGATATTTCTGTGATCCACTCACGTGAGTTTAAATTTGACTAAACTGAGAAATAGTAATACAAAATTTCTAAAGGCACCAAATTGGTCTCTGAAATTCCTTCAGAGATTTTTCATTATAGAGCATATCGAGAAGAAAATATCGATGGTAATGTGATATGGGATAGGTGTTACTGAAAATAATCCACGACGAGGATTAAGAGAAATTGCATTCGAAATGAAAGTAAGCCTTTCTATCATTATTTGTCACTCAGATGTGGGAAAAGTCGAGCAGGAAATGCCAAGAAAATGGGTTTCGTGTCATGATTGCAGCTACTGGATTTATTTTGAAAAAATAAGAAATAAGAATTCACTTTCAAAATATATCTACACTCGAGGAATATTTAGATGAGGATATTTATTGAGAGACATACAGTTCAGTGATTCTTCCTACCATTTGTTCAAACAAGTATCCAGATTTAGATAAATGTAGTCGTTAGCAGTATATTGACTAAAATTTTGTTTCAACAAATTGAGTTATGTTGATTCTTATGAAAAAAATAGTGATGACTATTTGATGATCATTTGCAAGATTTAGTCACCATTTTCTACAATTAAGAGCTACAACTATAGTAAATCTATATTATATGGAAATAATTATTTAATTAACTATTATAACCATTGAAAATTAATCCATTGAAAATTAATGGCTACAGCTGTAGTAAACATATATTATAAACAAGTAATAATTTAATTAATCATTATAATATAATATCAATATAATATTATAATATAATAATTTAATTATTAATTATAATAACATTTAACAAAAATACATTAGAAAAATACAAGTATATGAAGTTACCACAAAACAATTTATATTGGTGATCCATTGGAAAGCAACCCTATTGCACAACAACATAAGATCAGACGTGTTGAAACTAATTATACATAATTATATATTTCATAGGATATAATTCAAATTTTTCTCACATTCTTTCTATACTCTCAACATTGTATTTTAACGAATGCACGATACGTGACGAAGAAACTATGAAAGAAGTCTCGAAAGAATTTTTAGAAACCAGGCATAACGAAATTTTCGAATCTTTAAATTACACAAAATCGCATGAAAAATATTCTGTCGAAGCTTATAACGCATCCAAGAAACTACGTTAATGTTTTATTGGAGAAAACAACGTTTCATATTGCTACTTCGTAAGAACGATGACACGAGTACAAGATTAGAACATTTCATGACTAATGCAACTGAAAAGCAACCAAGATATGCTGAACAATCCCTTCTGTTCTCATCATCGAGCCATATTTTTTTATTATTTAGCAAGAAATATAACTAAATACCGTCATTTTTTCTCACCCTCGTGTGCAGTATAATTCCATTTATCTGGACTCGTTGGAAACCAAACAATCCATGCATATAAGTCCTCTATGTCTGCCCACCATTTTTATGATCTTCTCCTCGAACAATAGGAGTCCATATTCGGATATCAATTTGACTCAGAAGTTCAATTAACCCAGTACTGACTACAGTTTTATTTCAACATATGAGACACTGTTGCAACAGGACATTATATCTAAGGAAAGACAAAAGCTATTGTTCTTCATCTGATAATGTCTGATCAACTCCTGCAATGATCAATGGTTAAATAAATTTTATTAAGTTCAGTCTTATAGTATATTATATAGTATATTATAGTATTATAGTATATTATATAGTATATTATA